>NC_061850.1:8999550-9003634 GCF_019202785.1 Penaeus chinensis | reverse complement strand
CCTCCCTCCCTCCCTCCCTCCCTCCCTCCCTCCCTCCCTCCCTCTCACTCTCTCTCTATCTCTCTTTATCTTTATCTTTATCTTTAACTTTCCATCTCCCTCTCCCTCTCTCTCTCTCTTTTTTCCTTTTCTCCCTATTCACCACTACCTAAATGTCCTCTATCATCGTTTTTTACCGCCCCCCCCCCTAAAAAAAAGGATCACACTTCTCACCCCTTTCTCCCTCCCCCATCCACTTTGCACATAACACACATAAACACACGCACTACTAGAGACCAGCATTTAAAGCCGTGATGTTCTAGCTCCCTCCCACCCTCACTCCCTCCTCTCTCTCCACCCCCCACGTCCTATGCCCCTTCCTCCTCGATTTCCATGTCCTCCTCGCCAGTCCCTCCCTCCCTCCATGCCGTCTTTCCCCTCCCTCCCCCCTCCCATGTTCCCCCCCCCCCCCCCCCGTCCTCTTCACCTTTCCTTCCTCTGTCTTCACGCTTTTCTTCCTCCTCCTTTCCCTAACAACGCCCGCCTCACGCCAACAAGACAAATACGCCGTTGGACGCCAGGGGATCATACCTTATTATGATGACGGTCATGACAATAATGACAATAAATACTACTAGTACTAGTAGTAGTAAAACAACAAAAGCCACAACAATAATAATAACAATAACAATACTACTACTACTACTACTACTAATGATAATAACAGCAACAATAATAAATAATAATAACAACAATAATTATTACAGTCATAATAATAATAACAATATTAAAAGTCTTGCCAATATAAACGAAAATGGCGATATTAAGCCTCCCCGCCTTCACCACCATCACCCGTCTCCGTAACTTCGCCCCTTGCCAGCGCAATTAGCATAATCATGAGGAAAAAAAAATAAAATAAAAAAAAGAGAAATTAAGAGAAAAAAAAGTCGATTGAGGCATCCCATGATCGCGGAATATCTTAAGCCTAATTGCTCGCTCGCAACGGAATTTGCAACACTCATCATCATGCAAACCAATTTCATCGGAAACTTTTGGACTCTCTCGGGCCTAACCGCTGACGCCCCTCGTCTCGCTTTTCCTCTTCTTCCTTGAGGAAGATGGTGATAAAGATAATTAGAATATAATGGTGATGCTGGTGGTTATCGTTACACACACACACACACACACACACACACACACACACACACACACACACACACACACACACACACACACACACACACACACACTGCAGCCAATAATTATGATAACGATGATGATGATGACGCTATTGTTGTAACAGTGAATAACATAGAACTAATCCGTTAAACAGAGAGTAGTAGACGCAACAAAATCAAACAACTTCGCCAACAGATGTCTTCATATCATTAATGTCCTTAAAGTCCCTTGTCCCTGAAGTCAGGCTTCCAAGGCCTCCTGCTCCTACTCTGTCTGTTCCGTGCCTTCCCCCCCTTATAAATCCCCCACAAAACCCCCTCCCCCTTCCCTCATCCCTGGCCTCCCCCTCCCCCGTGCCCCTCCCACCTGAGTGACGGCAAGAGCTTCAAAACATAACGTCCTCAATACCATATATGGAGATCCACGACCCCTCCTCCCTTCTCCCTCCTCCCTCCCCTCTCACCCCCTCCTTTCTCCCTCCTCCCTTCCTCTCTTCCCCCTCCCCCCACCTCGAGCTAGTCATCCTCTACCCCCCCCCCTCCCCATCTCCCCGCGCATGCAAACCTCCGCACCTGCCCCCCCCCCCCCCCCACCAGGTCCTACTATGCAAATTAGCTTCCGTAGCGTGTGAAATACATGTGCAAATAGGTTAGGAAGGCCAATGTCCAGTGTCATCCGTAGTCGCCCCTCTGTGGCCGTTATTGAGCAACATTATGCAACTTTTTTGCGATGAGTCACCACAGTACCGCTTGCATTCAGGTTTACTTATCTCTATCTCGCCAATGTACACACTCATTGATAAGCAAAGACACACACTAAAAAATATCCAGCCTTTGCTCTCAAACTCTTAACTCTCACTCGCTCTCTTTCTCACTCACTCACACTCACACTCACTCACTCACCTACACCCTTATACACAATAAAATCCCCTCATCATTTCTCCAATCCCTTACACCTTATACACAATTCCACACCGTTGCGACTGCAGCTAACCCGCAGCATCACAGAAAATACACTGTCGTTTGTATTCTCTCAATAAACACGCGTTCTCCATAATCAGAATCTTTCTAAACAAATGAACAGAGAAAAACATACAAAGAACAGGAAGGACCTCGAACCCTATCTCATTCCTAGCTTGATTAGCATAATTAATCTTCTCATTACCATCACAAGCACTCCTTAATTACCTTTTGTCATTATCAAAATCTGTAGTACTGGCATCATCACCATCATCATTAACCATGGGCTTTCCACGATTATTAACACTTCCATTATTACCATGACAGGCATGACAAATACATGACAAATACATGACCAATGCATGACAAATACATGCCACGTGGTCGAGTGTGTCATGTACTGCGTCTCATTCCTTAACCACGTGAAGCCCGATTCGTAAAGGTGGGTGGAGGGGAAGGGGAGGCTTGGGGATGGGGAGGGGGAATGGGAGAGGGAGTGTGAGGGTGATGTATGAAGGGTAGAGAGGAGGGAAGGGGAGGGGAGGGGAAGGGAGGGGAGGGGAGGGGAGGAAGGGAGGTACAGTGAAAGGAAGGGAGGGCGAGAGGGAGGGACGGAGGTGCTGGATGAGTCATAGAGGAAACGGTGGGGATTCTTAGGCGAAGGGAGAGAGAGAGAGAGAGAGAGAGAGAGAGAGAGAGAGAGAGAGAGAGAGAGAGAGAGAGAGAGAGAGAGAGAGAGAGAGAGAGAGAGAGAAGAGAAAAAAAGACGGGGGAAACACCATCAGACACACAAAACAGACAAAGGAAAATACCAATACAAAAGATAAAGGCGAAAAGGGAAATGAAATAAGTTTCGAAGAAAACAAAATTCATATATAGGAAATATCGTTGTCCTTACACCCCTTTCCGTGCCCCCTTCCCCTTCCCCTTCCCCTCCCCTCCTCCCCCCCACATGGCCATCTTCACGGGTTCCTGTAAACAATTATAGTTCAAAAGTTCCATCTATTTTCCCTTCCCCGGAAATAGCTTTGGAAACATGTTTCCGAATGTCTCCCGAAGCCTCCCACGTGTGCAGCCAACGACTCACGGATGATGACCAAGATCATGATTAACGATGATGATGATGGTGGTGGTGATGACTGATGTTCTTGATGATGATGATGATGATGATGATGATGATGGTGGTGGTGGTGATGACTGATGTTCTTGATGATGATGATGATGATGATGATGATGGTGGTGGTGATGACTGATGTTCTTGATGATGATGATGATGATGATGATGATGATGATGATGGTGGTGATGACTGATGTTCTTGATGATGATGGTGATGATGATGATGATGATGATGATGATGATGATGATGATGATGATGATAATGATGGTGGTGATGATGACTGATGTTTGATGATGATGATGATGAAACTGATGACAGTAACAATAACGATGATTGCTGTTAATTATGAAATGATGATGATGATGATAATGATGATGATGATGATGATGACGATGATGGCGATGATGATAATACCGATGAAGACGGCGATGCGATATTGCTTATAAATAAACAAAACAAACGCATCAGTAAAACGCACAGTAATAAGACTGGAAAACGCTTCTCCCACGCGCGATAGGCCTAAGCACCGTTTTCCATATAAAAAAAGGATTAAGCACAACTGACCTTTAGTGTGCACGATCAAGGAAGATTGATTAAATGATCGATTAATTCCCACTCCAGCGAAAAAAGAAAAAAGAAAACAGAAACAAACAGCTAAATAACAGAATATATGGGAAAATAGTGACCAGTAAAATGATAAGATGGTGAAGACAATACTAACAGCAAAGAACATAAAGAGAAATACAAAGAAAAGTGAGGAAGGGCGACAAGAAGGAGAAATGAAAAACAACCAAAATAGAAAGGGAAAATAATGAAAGAGAACAAGAAAGAGAAATGAAAGACAACCAA
>NC_061850.1:8992050-8994550 GCF_019202785.1 Penaeus chinensis | reverse complement strand
AAAATACTTAACCGACCCACTCTCCCCTCTAAAACAGAATACACAGAATGGAAAAAAGGTCAGCCTACAGAAGGAATCAAGGCACCAGCAGGAAAGGTCACGTGGTGTCGACCCTCGCCGCCTCCCGTTAGGACGAGCGGCAGCCCCTGCGAACGCCGCCGATACGCTGGCGATCGGCAGGGGACCGGTGAGTGGGGTGGGGGTGGGGGGTGGGCGAGGGGAGGAGGAGGAGGGGGATTAAAGTGGAGCGCTCCGGAAGAATGGGGGGGGGGGGGAGAGGGAAGAGGGAGGAGCGGGACGAAAAGGGTGAGGGAGAGGAGAGTGGAGAGAAGGAGGGTGAAAGAGGAGAGAGAATATATAGAAACGGGGGTGGAGGGGGAGGGAAAGGGGGAAAGGGGGTGGAAGGGGGGGAGGGGGGTGGAAGGGGAGGGAAGGGGGGTGGAGAGGGCGAGAAGAAGAGGTGAGTAGAGGGAATTGGGGAATGGAGGGAGTGGGTGGACGGGAATTGAAGAAGAGAGGGGAAGGGGTGGGAATAGAAGATAGAAGAAGGGAAGGGGAGGAGAGAGCAGGGGAACGGCAGAGAGGAAAAAGGGGGGATGGAGAAGTGAGAGGGGGGAGAGTGAAGAAGGAGTGAGAAAAAAAGAGAAATAAGGAGCGAGGAGGAAAACTGATGACAAGAAGGGAACAGGTAATGGATGCAGGAGGGATGAAGAGAAAAAGAGAGAAAAAAGTGAGAAAAAAAAAAGAGAGAGAAAGATTGAGGGAAGCAAAAGCAAAAGAAAAAGAAGAAAGAAAGAAATAGAAATCGATAAAAAGAAAGAGACAGAGATAAGCAAACAGATGGATACATACACTAGCAGACAAGAGCAAGAATATAAAACAATATACACTAACGGACGCCGCCGTCTTAAAGCAGTCCCGCCCATCTGCTAAGGCCGAAAGGGACGGCGAGAGAGACCCAGGAAGAGCAAGTGAGAACATGTACTCAGAGAGAGAGAGAGAGAGAGAGAGAGAGAGAGAGAGAGAGAGAGAGAGAGAGAGAAGAGAGAGAGAGGGGTGGGAAATGATAAACATGTGCGTTCTTCCCTCCCTCACTTTCTCTCTCTCTCTCCCTCTCTCTCTCTCTCTCTCTCTCTTTCTCTCTCTCTCTCTCTCTCTCTCTCTCTCTCTCTCTCTCTCTCTCTCTCTCTCTCTCTCTCTCTCTCTCTCTCTCTCTCTCTCTCTCTCTCTCTCTCTCTCTCTCTCTCTCTCTCTCTCTCTCTCTCTCTCTCTCTCTCTCTCTCTCTCTCTCTCTCTCTACCAATGCCACCTCTTGCCGGCACCACGACGGTCAACAAAGCCTTTGTTTGGGGTGAAAATAACATAAAGCCAAACTTATGACACTGTTAGCATCTGCATGCAAAGTGCCCGAGATGTTAACGAGAGTTGCAAGAGCGTGCAAGAGGATGTTAACTGAATACCGCTACGGCCCTTTGGCTCTCAACACGACCCTGTCTATTTTTAATTCTCCTTCTTCCTTTTTTGGACTTTTTTCCCTCTTGTACTGAAAATAAATCACGCTTTCTTCTTATCCTTTCTCCCGCTCTTTCTTCCCCTTTATTTCTTGCTTTCGCTCCCTTTTATATATAATTTTTTTCTCTAAACATTAACATTGAAGATAATTTTACAGTTACAACCAAGGAACTTAAGAACTTTACTATGGGAATCACTCACTCAATTATCGCCATATCATCGGATTGACTGCTCATTTCACAATTAATAAAACGCTCACTTATATGGCCAAAATAGCCATCACTACAATAAAAAACGCATCCCAGTTTTTCCGGTCGATTAATAAGGCCCTAATTGAAGCCTAATATCAGCACGGGAATCGCATTCAGCTTCTAACGACCGCTGATAACACTTCCTATAATTAGCGATCCCTTTTACGATAACCTATCCGGATTATGAAGAAAGAAAGGAAGAACGAAAAAAAAGCACTATTAATAAAAATAATTAAAAGACTTCATATAAGGCACGTCGGCGAGTAGGCCTATATCGCAGTGATAGATTACGGCTGGTTGTCAATATGATGAATGTTAATTGCCACCTCTGAAAATTACATCTCCTTTGTTCAAAGGCGGAAGACAAGAGGAACAAGAAAACAACAAAAGGAAACAACTCGCCAAACCTAACCATACTGAGACAAACAAATGCAGATTATATAAGACAAACAAACAACTTTGTAATACCTCCATCGCTCTCTAAACAAACACATTTAAACGCTAGTACGTCTATTAACTAATCCCAAGAACAAACAACCCAGCTGACCGAAGAAAAATGTTCAAACCTCTACATCACATAAACACTTACCTTCAACTCCCCGTAACCCCCCCCCCCCCCCACTACCCTTAGGTCGACCCAACACCCAAAACGACGCAACCCTAAGCAACCCGGAAGCCTTCCCAACAAGAAAAGAAAAGAAAAAAAAAAAAAAAAAAAAAATCACCAGAGTTACGCA
>NC_061850.1:8979550-8982050 GCF_019202785.1 Penaeus chinensis | reverse complement strand
AAAAGCCTGCCTGCCTGCTTCATGGGGAACGTGAGCTCGCATCCCACTCCCCGCGGCGATAATGAACGGGGAAAAGAGCGAGAGAATTTTCGATACGTCGAGTTGAATCGCACTCACGCTAGCGACGAATATTGAAAAACGAATGGTTATCATTTCAAGATGTGAATAAAGATGAAGAAGAAAATGAGGAAGAAGAAGAAGAAGAAGAAGGAGAGAGAGAAAGAAACAAGCTTAACTAATACACAGAAAGAAATATGTAATAGAACACATGCTAGTACTTAAATCGTATTCATAAACGCAAGAACAAACAAATAAACACAGAAAATCGACGTAAATCAACTAACAGACAAACCAAACCATCACTCACAAACATATACAATAAAAAATAACATACGAACACAAAGACTTAAAACAAAAACAACAAAAATACTCACAAAAACACTTCCTGCATCGAACTCATTCAACACACGCACAAATAAAAATACAACTTTTAAATAATACACAAACAGAGACACAAAACAAAAACAACAAACAAAAAAACCTCATAAAAAAAACACTTCCTAGATCGAACTCATTGGACATTTATTTTTTTTTTGGTTAAATTCTCACGAGTCACTCCCAGCTGACTGACAAGGGAGACGCTGACGTGGTTATGCGCCAAGACAAGGGACCTTCCATCGTGGGAAGGAGGTGGAGATGGGGGAGGGAGGTGGAAGAGGTAGAGGCGGTGGAGGCGGAAGAGGTGGAGGTTGGAAAGAGAAGAGGTGGAAGATGTGGAGGAGGAAGGACGTGGAAGAGGTAGAGGCGGTGGAGGTTGAAGATGGATGAGGTGGGAAAGGTTGAGGAGGAAGGAGGAGGGAGGTGGAAGAGGTGGAGATGGAAGGGGCGGAAGAGGTTAAGGTGGAAGATGGAAGAGGTGGAGGGGATGGCAGTGAGAAGTGGAAGTGATGAGGAAAAAAAGAAAAGCTGGAGAATTAGGAGGATTAGCATCAGGCTGAGGAAATTAAAAATACATATAATACGAACAATAACAACAACAGCACGTAAACGAATAAGAATAAAGAGAAAAACATAAAGAAACGGTTAATAAAAACCAAAAATATTAGAAAAATTATTAGAAGGGAGTAGTTTCCGTGAAGAGAGTAAAATCAAGAAAAAGAACCATAAGAAAGATAAAAAGAGAATATAAAAGAGGAAAATAAAGAAGCGGCCTGGTCTAAAGGGAAGAGAAAGTGGAGAAAGAGAGAGAGAGAGAGAGAGAGAGAGAGAGAGAGAGAGAGAGAGAGAGAGAGAGAGAGAGAGAGAGAGAGAGAGAGAGAGAGAGAGAGAGAGAGAGAGAAGAAACATCCAAGAAAAAAAAAGCGTCTATCGTAAAAAAAGATCACAGAAAAAGCGTATCTTTGTCTGTCTGTCACCCTCAGGACAGAAGGATAAGCGAGGAGAAAATAGGGTAAAGAGGAGACATAAAAATGATAACTGAATATGAGAAGTGGATAAAGGGAGCGTCAGACAAAACAAAAAGGAATAACAAAAGAAATATGAACAACAATAAAACCGAAATTGAATTACCGATTACAAAAAGAAAGAAAGAAAGAAAAACAGGAAGAGGAAATTCAACACACATACAAAACCCCCTCCCCCAACCTTCTCCCCTAAGAGGATGAGTCAGCACTTTGAATGTCTGACGGCGACACCCGCTTCGGAAAAGCAGACAGACAGGCAGGCAGGCAGACTGACAGACAACAAGAGAGAGAGAGAGAGAGAGAGAGAGAGAGAGAGAGAGAGAGAGAGAGAGAGAGAGAGAGAGAGAGAGAGAGAGAGAGAGAGAGAGAGAGAGAGAGAGGGGGGGGGAGAGGGGAGGAGGAGGGGAGAGAAGGGGAGAGGAGGGGAGAGAGAGAGAGAGAGAGAGAGAGAGAGAGAGAGAGAGAGAGAGAGAGAGAGAGAGAGAGAGAGAGAGAGAGAGAGAGAGAGAGAGAGAGAGAGAGAGAAAGCCACTCAACTAATGGACGCAAGAGACACGCATCTAAATGGCAATATTAGTAATGACAATACTAATGACATAAATTAATACTGGAATGATAATAACGATAATAATGGTAAAATCAACAATAACAATAAACAATAATAACAGCAACTGTTTCGGAATAATAGTAGTAGAAGTAGTAGTACAACAATAAATCATAAATTAATAAATACTTTAAAACTTCAATGGGGTAGATTAACGGAAGGGAAAACGTCAGCATCACAGCAACTTCACTGTTACTAACTACAAGGAAAGGAGACTAACACTTCCTTCAACAAAAGCAAAACAATCACATATGCACCATAGAAAAAATAAAATATGCAAACAATCAACCATAAAAACAGCCAAAATAAACAAGAGAACAAAGTATTAGCAACTTAACCCAATCGGCACGGATGGCAAGAATACATGCTATGCCCACTGTAATATAAGTTTATTTATTGTGATTTACACGTAAATGGATCTACAAATATTTAA
>NC_061850.1:8954550-8964550 GCF_019202785.1 Penaeus chinensis | reverse complement strand
GGTAGTAGGATGGGAAGAGGTGGGTAGGTGGGGTAGGAATGGGGTGGGTTGGGGATATGGGAGGGCGACGACAGCGAGAGAAAGGGAGCCGTGAAAGAAGTGGAGAAAGAAAGGGAAATAGGAATGAGAAATCAGGAACGAGTGGATCCACGGCAAAGGGAAGGGATGGAACGAAAACGGCTGTTGGGGGAGGAGAAAGGGAGAGGAGAAAAAACAAACAAACGAACAACCATAAAATGCCATTCATTTAGGGCATCCGAGGAGCACTCACCTGTTCCCGCAGCGAGAGTCAACAGCTCTCCCTTCCCGCTCGGCGCTCTCCTGGAGGCAACACACAGGTGGAGGAGGGGAAAGAGTACCACGAGGAGGAAGAAGTGATAGTAATGAAAGGGGGGGGGGACTAAGAGGAGGAAGAGGAGACGGGGCAGAGGCGGAGAGGGAAGAGGAGGACTAAAGGGAGAGGGAGAAGAGGGTGAGGAGACCGAGGAGGATAAGGAAGAGGACGAAGAGAAGTCAGGGGTGGTCGTTAAGCGGAAAAAGAAGAAGAAGAAGAAGAGGAAGAAGAAGAAGAGGGAGAAGAAGAGGAGGAGGTCGTGGTCCCAGCAGGCGCCCTCCTCGCAGCACAAATGTCAGCCCGGTTACCAGTCCATTACGAACGCATCAAGACGCGTCACTCCCCTTTGATTGGCTTAAGGTTACGCGATCGAGGCGTCGCCGTTCCTGCCGGAGCGACCTCGAGCCCCCTGGAACTCCACACACTGGCACTGCTCGGGCACTGGCACTGACGACGATTGCCTTCCTCTCTTGGTGCCGCCCTCTTCCACGAATGCTCGTCAGGAGAGAGAGAGAGAGAGAGAGGGGGGGGGGGGGTAGGTGGCGCACGAGGGTATGCCTAATAGGGAGATGAGGGGGGGAGGGTTCACTAAAAGGCTCCTCGCATGCAACGGAGGGAGAAGGGGGCGGGGCGTTGCCAGGCACACTCTCCAGCTACAGGCCAAACTGAGCAGTTCACGAGGTCACTGGAGATCACCAATTCACGGTCATCATCCACTCCCACTGAAATCGCAGACACTAGACACTTTCAAAAGATCGAACCGAAACCAATTTCTCTCTTTTTGGCCTATTCAGCATTCCCTTTCTTCTATTACTCCTTTATTTCCTTATTCCTCCTTTTTTGTATCCACTTCTCTAATTTTTTTCTTCGTCCGCGTGGCCGACCGAGCGGGTGTGACCTGCACCCGCACCCGCACACAGGCACTCTGACACTGGCACGGGCGGCGCGAGCGGGAGCGGAGCGGGCTCAATCTTTCACGCCGCCCTCAAGGTCAGCGCGGCCTGTGCGCGCGCGCCCTCGCAACGCAGCCACAAGTGACCCCGACGGAAAATAAATAAATACACGAAAATGAAAAATAAATTCACGCTGCACCACTTCATTCACTTGGCAGAAGCGGGGTGGAAACTTTCCCGCTCTGAAGCCGCTCCTTAATCCAGAGCGACTGAATTCCAGACTGGAGGAAATAACATCCCCGGCAAAATTTAAAATGAAAACATGAAAAAATATACACGAGTAAAATCCTCACTCCCCGAGCCGGGATGGAGCCACCGAATGCATATATGAGCTTCTTCCTGCGGCTCGGGACCGCTTACTGGTGTACATTCAAACAGACAAACAGGCGCGCGCAAACACGTACACACCCACACACAAACACTCTCCCCCCTCCCTCCCTCCCTCCCTCCCTCTCTCTCTCTCTCTCTCTCTCTCTCTCTCTCTCTCTCTCTCTCTCTCTCTCTCTCTCTCTCTCTCTCTCTCTCTCTCTCTCTCTCTCTCTCTCTTCTCTTTCTCTCTCTCTCTCTTTCCCCACACCTAGTCCTACACCAACAATTCGCTACCAGGAATGTGGGATTCACCTTCGTCCTCTCCTGGTGACGCAGTAACTGACGGCAAAATGGCAAAATGATGACACAGTAGCATACAGTAACACCACGAAACTGGACGGGAAGCACAGGGGAGAGAAAGGGAGGGAGAGAGGGAGGAGGAGAGGGAGGAGGAGAGGGAGGGAGAGGGAGGGAGAGGGAGGGAGAGGGAGGGAAAGGAAGGAGATGAAGGAGGGAGAGGGTGAGGGAGAGGGAGAAGGATTGAGAGGAGGAGGAGGGAGAGAGGGGAGGGATAGGGAGGAGGAGAGGGAGGAGGAGGAGAAAGGGAAAAGATAGAAAGGAAAAGAACAGGAAGGAGAGTGGAAGGGAGAGAGGGAGAGAGGGAGAGAGAGAGGGAGAGAGAGAGGGGGAGAGAGAGAGAGAGAGAGAGAGAGAGAGAGAGAGAGAGAGAGAGAGAGAGAGAGAGAGAGAGAGAGAGAGAGAGAGAGAGAGAGAGAAGGGAAGGAAGGAAGGAGGGAAGGAAGGAGGGAAGGAGGGAGGGAGGGAGGGAGGGAGGGAGGGAGGGAGGGAGGGAGGGAGGGAGGGAGGGAGGGAGGGAGGGAGGGAGGAAGGGAGGGAGGGAGGGAGTGAGTGAGTGAGTGAGTGAGGGAGGCAGGGAGGGAGAAGGAGAAGGTATGGGCCTTGGAGAGGGCTTAAGGGAAAAAGGAAGAAGGAGAGAGGGGGAATGAAGGAGAGCTAGAGAGACAGACAGACAAGAGGGGCCGCTCGCAGGCAGCTGTGGTGCTGTTATGAAGGGTTCCGGGGAGGGTGTGTGGACACAGCCAGGGGCACACGCACGCACACACATGAACAGGCCCTCAGTCAGTCTCCCTCTCTCTTCCCCATCCTCACTCACTCTTCCTTTCTCACTCTCACTCTCACTCTCACGCTGAATCTCTCTCTTTCTCTTTCTCTCTCTCTTTCTCTCTACACCTCCATCTGTCCATATATATATATTATCTCCCTTTCTTCTCTTTCTCTGTTTTCTCCCTCTCTCTCTCTCTCTCTCTCTCCCATTATCCTCCCTCTCTTATTTTCTCCTGCTGCCTCTACCACGGTATCATTGACGTAGGTAATATCCACGTCATGACAAACGGCAACAGATATTGATCTCCATCCCCTTACCCTATATTCCGTGAACTTTTTCAAAATATCATTCAAATCGAACATATCCAATAACAAACTTAATTCTGATACCACTACAGATGAAATTAAAACTCACCACACAAAATTTGGAAATTATTCCATTGAATAGCTAATAGCAAACGTTCACACACACACACACACACACACACACACACACACACACACACACACACACACACACACACACACACACACACACGTACGCACGCACACACACACACACACACAAACACACACACACACACGTGCACACACACACACACACACACACACACACACACACACACACACACGTACATACACGCACACGCACACGCACACGCACACACACGCACACACAAACCCTTTTTACTCTACCTCACATGACTGCTCCGAGGCTTTGTTCCACTCAAGCTTGAATCACAGCTTACCTGCAAAGAGAAGAAAATAAAGGTAAATGCTTGAAAAAAAATATCAGGTTAGATCATTCCTTAATTACTTTGATAATGGGAGAAGAGTAGAGAAGAGAAGAGAAGAGAAGAAAAGAGAGACGAGATGATAAGAGAAAGGAAAAGACAGATGGTTATATCATTCCTTTATTACTTTGGTAATGTTATTGAAGAGAAGAGAAGAGAAGAGAGAAGAGAGACGAGAAGATAAGAGAAAAGAAAAGACAGATGGTTTGATCATTCCTTTATTACTTTGATAATGTGAGAGAAGAGAAGAGAAGAGAAGAGAAGATGAGAGAAAGGAAAAGACAAGAGAATGGAAGAGAGATGAGAAAGGAAGAGAGAAGAGAAGAGAGGAGAGAAAGGTAGAGCAAAGAGAAGAGAAGAGAAGAAAAGAGAAGAGAAGAAAAGAGAAAACACACGGAATTCATCCTTTAATTCCAATTTATATCGACCGATAGGATTTAGGGCGTACCAGGACTATAAAAAAAAAAAAAAAAAAACATAAAATACAATGCCACAGACCAAAATAAGCTTTCAAACAGAGCTCCATTTCATACGCGTTGCCCCGTCCCACACCCAACACATCCCACCGGTAAAAAAAAAAAGTTAACCAGGCCCAAATTTCGTACAATTTTATTAATCTAACCCACTATTCACCTGGATTCCAATGTACCGAAGCGAAGATTAGAGAAGATTAGGAGCCTTTTACCTAATAACGATGATTGGCAATGAGGGAGAAACGATGACGTAGTTAGGTGACGTCATTCCGTGATGATTTCGTGTGTGCCAATCCTGCACATGCGGTAGCGGGGATTAGGTGATTGGAAAGAGGGTCGGATTCGGTTGACTTGGGATTGGAGGAGGGAGGGAGGGAGGGAGGGAGGGAGGGAGGGAGGGAGGGAGGGAGGAGAGAGAGAGAGAGAGAGAGAGAGAGAGAGAGAGAGAGGAGAGAGAGAGAGAGAGAGAGAGAGAAGAGAGAGAGAGAGAGAAGAGAGGAGAGAGAGAGAGAGAGAGAGAGGAGAGAGAGAGAGAGAGAGAGAGAAGGATAGAGAGAGAGAGAGAGAAGGATAGAGAGAGAGAGAGAGAAGGATAGAGAGAGAGAGAGAAGGAAGGATATATATAGAGAGAAGGATATATATATAGAGAGAAGGATATATATAGAGAGAGAAGGATAGAGAGAGAGAGAAGGATATCATACATACATATATATGTATATATATATATATATATATACATATATATATACATATATATATATATATATATATATATATATATATAAAAAGAGAGAGAGGGGGGTGGGGTAGAGAGACGAGGAGGCAAGCGTGTTCCTATCGAGTGAAAGCTCCCTCGCTCCTCATCTTGGGCCGCCAACGCCACCTCCTCCACGACCTTTTCTCCACCCACTCCTTTTTTTTTCTCTCCTCCTCCTTTCTCCCTGTTACTTCCACCTCCTCCGCCCTCCCCCTCCACTTTCCGCATCCCCATATCTTCCTCCTCCTCCTCCTCTCACTCCTTCCTCTCTTCCACCTGCTAATCGACCTCCTCTTAACACCCTTCCGTCTTCTCCGGCTCCTTCTCCTCCTTTTATCAACACTCCCTTCCCCATCTCCACCTCTCCCTCACCCACTTATGACTTCACCTTCCCTCCCTCCCTCTACCCCCTCCTTCCTCCTTTTACCATATTCCCAACTCCACCTCCACCACCACCGCCTCCACCACCGCATCTACCACCACCACCTCCACCACCATCTCCACCTCCACCTCCACCACCACCACCACCACCAGCGCCACCTCCACCATCACCACCACCACCATAACCACCATCATCACCACCACCACCACCACCACCACCACCACCACCACCACCACCATCACCACCACCACCACCACCGCCTCCACCTCCACCACCACCGCCTCCACCGCCTCCATCCCCTCCACCACCATCACCACCACTACCACCCCTCTATATTCACTTTCCCCTCACCCTCCCTCCACCCTCGACCTCCATCTCCACCACCGCCGCCTCCACCACCACCACCGCCTCCACCATATCCACCACCACCACACCACACCACCACCACCACCACCACCACCACTACCTCCCTCTATCTTCACTTTCCCCTCACCCTCCCTCCACCCTCCACCTCCACTTTCCTCAGCTAGACTTTTACTACGTCTTCCGACTCTGCACCGCCGGGTCACGCCACCCATGTTAGGGCTGCTTGTAACCACACTATAATTACAAGACGTATCGTGTGCACGCCGTGTACATATACTTCTCCCGAGTCATCTGTTAGTCTACTTAGAATCTGTACATATTTGCATACACTTAATGAATTAGTCTTATCTACATTAATCATTCCGTCGACTGCAAAAACAAACAAATAAATAAACAAACAAAAAAACAATACAAACACACACAACATCTATCAACTGCAAAACAAAAGCCTCTCTACATCATTTCAGACGCAATTGCAAGTTCTAGTTCTGTGCACGTAACGAGATCGAAAAGTCCTTTCGTGAAGTGCATCCCCAGCCTCCATGCGCAAGGATGTTTGACCATTAATTAAGCCCGCCAAATGTCGAACGCAGGATTGGCCTTAATCGGGTTCACAAGCACTTATTATTTATACAACGTCTTTATGGCGGATTTCTCTTTCTCTTTCTCTTTCTCTGTTTGTCTGTCTGGCTCTCCACTTTTCCCCTTCTCTCCCAGCTTTCCCCTTTCTCCCTCTCTTCCTCCCCCTTTTCTCCCTCTCTTCCTTTCCCTTTCTCCCTCTCTTCCTCTCCCCTTTTCTCTGTCTCTTCCTCCCCCTTTTCTCCGTCTCTCCCTCCCCCTTCTCGCTCTCTTCCTCCCCCTTCTCGCTCTCTTCCTCCCCCTTCTCGCTCTCTTCCTCCCCTCCCTATCTCCCTTCCTCCTCAAAAAAAATCATAAATATCCCACTTAACTAGTCCACAGTCAACCCCAACGAGAGAGAAAGAGAAAAATGGTCAGCCAGCCGCCATGAACATCTGATTTAGCTGGGCGAGAGTCAGCGCAGGGGGCACCGGGCTCTTCAAAGCAGCGGGAACGTTTGGGGGAAAACTTTAACTTTAATCTCAACACAGATCTGACCGGGAGAGGGTGGGGGAGGAGGGGGAGGAGGGGGAGGAGGGGGAGGAGGGGGAAGGAGAGCAGGGAGGGGAATGTGGGGAATAAAAGTAGCTAGGAAAGGCAAAGATAAAAAAATACATACATATATATATATACATATATATATATATATATACATATATATATACATATATATATATATATATATATATATATATAGATACACATACATGCATGCACACGCACGCACGCGCGCACACATATATTATAAGGAGAGGGAGAGGGAGAGGGAGAGGGAGGGAGGGAGAGAGAGAGAGAAAGAGAGAGAGAGATGAGAGAGGAGAGAGAGAGAGACGAGGAGAGAGAGAGGGAGGGAGAGAGAAGAGGACGGAGAGAGAGAGGGGAGGGAGGCAGAAGAGGGATGGGAGGGAGGGAGGAGGAGGAGAGGGAGGGAGGTAAAGAGGGGAGGGGGGAGAGAGAGAGAGAGAGGGAGAGAGGGAGGGAGGGAGGGAGGGAGGAGGAGAGGAGGGATGAGAGAGAGAAGGAGAGGGAGAGAGGGAGGGAGAGAGGGAGGAGAGGGAGGAGGGAGGGAGAAGGGAGAGGGGGGAGGAGAGGGAGAGGGGAGGGAGAGGGGCGGGGAGGGAGGGAGGGAGGGAGAGAGGAGAAGGAGAGGGAGGAGGGAGGAGAGAGGAGAGGAGGGAGGGAGACAGAGAGGGAGGGAGGGAGGTAGACAGAGAGGGAGGGAGGGAGGGAGACAGAGAGGGAGGAGGGAGGGAGGGAGACAGAGAGGGAGGGAGGGAGGGAGGGGGGGAGGGAGACAGAGAGGGAGGGAGGGAGGGAGACAGAGAGGGAGGGAGGGAGGGAGGGGGGGAGAGAGAGAGAGAGAGAGAGAGAGAGAGAGAGAGAGAGAGAGAGAGAGAGAGAGAGAGAGAGAGAGAGAGAGAGATAGAGAGAGAGAGAGAGAGAGAGAGAGAGAGAGAGAGAGAGAGAGAGAGAGAGAGAGAGAGAGAGAGAGAGAGAGAGAGAGAGAGAGAGCAAACCCCCACCCTCCCGCTCTTTCCCACCTCCCCCTGGTTGAATGCCAGAGATAATATCCGGTTCCTCCTGAACGTAAGTGAAGCCTATGTGGCACTCCGCTGACCCCAAGTGCCATATCCTCCGTCCCTTCGGTGCCTGACACTCCAATTGGCCCCGAGGCCCGCCATAAAGCTGCCTGCCCTGGCCCGGTTCCTCTGGCCTGTGTGTGGCCCTCCCAGTGCCAGCCCGGTGAGGCACTCCAACGCGTTTCCTCGGGGCTGCCTTTCTGTCTTTACTCCTGTCTGTCTGAGTATTTCTCTTCCTCCTTCCCTTCCCCCTCCCCCCCTTCTCTCACTCTCTCTCTAGGTATATCTGTCTCTCTTTCTCTCTTATTCTCATTTTCATTCTCATTCTCATTCTCACACTCACACTCACAGTATCTCTCTCTCTCTCTCTCTTTCTCTCGTTCTCTCTCTCTCAATTGTTCTCGCTCTTACTCTTACCTCGCTCCCCCTGCCTCTCCCTAACCCCCCATTCGCACAGCTGGGACTTAGCCTCCCACGAAGACAAGCGCAGGCCCTCGAGATACGCCCAGAGCCCAAGTCGGTGCCGGGCGCAGGGATCGGAACACGCACGAGGCCGGAAGGGAGAGGAGGGGAGGAGGGGGTAAATGATGTACCTGGGTTCATGACTAAGAAGTAGGGGGAAGGGGGGAGACAAGGGGTACGGTGAGAAGGGGTAGGAGAAGGGGATGAGGGGGCGATAGACTAGCGAATGGAAGTTGGGGGGATGGAAGAAGGGGAAGTAGTGGGGGGGGGGGGGTGAAGGAATAGGGTGAGAATAAGGGCATGAGGAAAGTTTTGAATGGGGAATGAAGGAGGGGAAAGGATAATAGGGGCACGAGGAAGAGAGAGAAAGGGAGAATGGGGAAAGGGATGGGGGACTGGGTAAGACATAAATCTGTGTTCATTCACGCCTTCGCTGCCTTTCTACCTGGCCTTGGACTGCCCCTTCCTCTCTCTCTCTCTCTCTCTCTCTCTCTCTCTCTCTCTCTCTCTCTCTCTCTCTCTCTCTCTCTCTCTCTCTCTCTCTCTCTCTCTTCCTCCCTTTTCTCTCTCTCTCTCTCTCTCTCTCTCTCTCTCTCTCTCTCTCTCTCTCTCTCTCTCTCTCTCTCTCTCTCTCTCTCTCTCTCTCTCTCTCTCTCTCTCTCCCCCCTTTCCTTCACATACACAAAGCAGCAGGTACATAAGCACATTCACAGCTGATTATCTTCAAATCTCTCTCTCTCTCTCTCTGATATTTTGCATCAGGCTAATGATAGCCAATAAATATATGAAATAAAATTAATTAATCAATCAATAAAAGTACATAAGTAAGTGCAAATAAGCAGACAAAACACGAATTGGTTTCAAGAGTCTGTCCTCACTATGAATATCTCTCACTGAATACCACTGAATGTCCGTTTGGCCTTTGTGAATAGGCATATGCTCGCAGAAAATTAATAAGAGAAAACACCTCCGCCGACTCCGCATAGGCCTAAAAACAAAACCGGCGGACCACATCTGCCTCGACCTTTCAACATGAGAACGACTAACTCTGCATATTCATCAAGGCAAGTTCCAGCCGCCGCGGATATCATGCAATAGAAAGTTAAAACAAAACAACCAGCCTGGCAAATAGATACGTAAACAATAGATATGAAAAAAATAAAAACGGTTTATACCGAGACCATGCTAGCAACAAATTAACAACTAACGGAAAGCATTTAATTACGCGGAAATATCCGGTTGAATTTCCTTCAATTCCCCGTTGTTTATTTGTCTTTACTTGTATTTTTTTTTGTAACGAAAATGCACTTGACAGGCTAGTGATGACTGTAGACAGACTGGCTAAGATTTGATTCGATAAATGACGGGCTGACAGGTTGATGCCGATGATTATATGAGAATTGACAAGTTAGTGATGACTGATGGCAGGTTGGTCATGACAGATGATAGATTGTCAGGCTGAGGATTGATGAGAGGTTGACAGGATGGTGATGATAATTAGCGCATTGGACAAGTAGCAGGTAGATAATAGTTCCCTGAAATGCAATGATGCTGCACTCAGCCATTCATCACCAACCTCTAAAGTGCATCTTCACCTACAAAATACACAAAATACACAAACAAACAAGCAAACAAACTAGGTATAATGTCCATAAGTCTCAGTCAGATCTGTTCTCCATTTCTTCTCCTGGTTATTATTATTTTTTTCCTTTCCCCCACATTATTTCCATCCCCTCGCGTTTCCTTGTTTCGTCATCTGCCGTCATTATATGTAGATATAATCTGCGTTTGTATATATATATTAAATTGCTTTCTCTCTCGACCGCCCTTTCCCCTTCTTCCTCTTC
>NC_061850.1:8933114-8935614 GCF_019202785.1 Penaeus chinensis | reverse complement strand
AGAGAGAGAGAGAGAGAGAGAGAGAGAGAGAGAGAGAGAGAGAGAGAGAGAGAGAGAGACCGAGACCGACCGACATAGAAAGAAAAAAGAAACAGCACCGACTATAACACACATTACTTTAAAAAAGACCCTCTCCCCCCATCCCACCCCCACCCCACGAAGGCCACACGTGGGGGGGCCCTAATTAGCAGCGAGACCCTCTGGCCTTCTCGGGCGGGCCGGATGTACGTAATGTATGGTACACTTTAAGGTCATAATGAACAGGAATTGGTCATGAAGAGGACGGCCATTAACTGCGTAAATTAACGGTGGGAAATCGCAGGCCTTAAGACTTAATCTAAGGAGGACTTCTAGAACAATAGGCGGAGATTTCTATCGCTGAGTTAATGACCGGTAATGCGCTTTGCTATCTGGAAGGTTCACTGCGGGCTAATGGACGGAGGGTATGGGTAGAGGCATAGAAGGAGAAAGGAAAGAAGGATCCAAAATACAATTACCACAGCCGCTGCTGATTTAAATAAGTCAGTCTACCTACCAATCAAGTCTACTGATCTGTCTCTCTACATTCACATCTACCTATATCCATATATATTTATCTTTTATATACGAAATTATTAAAAGCATCGTCCATGAATTCTCCAATCTACGACAGTGTCATTGTTGCAAGTGATGTCTGTAGTAATGGTTAGTGATGTATATGATGATTATGCATGATGCAAATGGTGAACTATATTTCCTCAGTAGGCTATAAAATGTATTATTTTTTCACAAGTTAATAACTGTTTTGACAAGCGCGGCCTTGAGACAAAACAGCAAACGGAATTTTTAGTAGCAATCTGCAAGAGCAAAAGGCTGCCATTACCTCCGCCGCAAATCAAGCGCTACAAACCCCGGGAGTACATTATAAGATATCTCGTTACTAACGTTTCCTACAAGACATAAGTAATAAATAAGAGTACATAAGTGAACATTTGCAAGAAAAATCAACATAAATACATATACAAAAACAAAAAGTCAGTATTACTAACCTGGAGCATGCTTCCAGCGACCCGAGGCAGACCCGCCCACACACTCTCACTCACCTTAACTTTTTGGGCGTCCTGGGCGCGAACTTGGGACTGTAGAGCACGAGCAGCCACGAGGTGGACGCTCCCTCCTCCACGTGCGAGTCCACGCACTGCGCCGTCGAGTGGCGGTGCTTGGCCCGGCTCACCACCTGCCGGAACAGCGTGGCCACCTGCAGCAGCTGCGAGTACCTCCGCACCACCTCCGTCAGCTTGTACTTGACCACCGCGCCGCCGCTGCTGCCTCCGCCTCCGCCGCCGCCTCCTCCTCCACCTCCGCCGCCTCCGGAACCCGTGTGGGGCGCCATCTTCCTGGCTCACTGGGGACGTGACTTGGCCGATCGAGTCCTTACTATTTTCTCTTTATTTGTCCTCTGTTTGTCGAGCTCGAGGAAGCCTCCAACGCAAATCACTGGATGTTGTTTTTTAAATGTTTCCCTAGTTATTTATCTTTTCTTTCTTTTCTTTCTTATTTAGTCTAATGCCAAGTGACACCACAACGGTTGTGTGGAGGCGTATCCCGTGCCGCCACACACAGGCTTCCACTCGCCTCCACCAAAAGTCCACATGTTCCAGAGAGCCGTCCACTCAGCATCCACTTCGAGATAGAAGATGCTGCTGGAATTCGTTCAAGACAAATTTCTAAAAATATTCTTAGTCTTTGTCTTTTCTGTTTTTCGTTTACCCTTTTCTCTTCAGTGCCTTTCTCAAACAACGTCTAATATGCGCAATCAAGAACGACTAGCTCTCAGAAATGTATTTTCAAAGTAATTCTGAAATTTGAAAAATACTAATGAGAGGAAAATAAATATGCATACTCCAAAAGCCACGACGAAACTTTGTCCCATAATTCCACGAACAAAAAAAGAAATAAAAAGAAAAAGAAAATCAAAGCACAGAACACACGCCCCCCCCCCTTTACCATCGCGAAAGCACCAATAAAAACAAAGAAAATGGAAAAAGAAGTCGAAGACGAAGAAGTAGCGAAAAAAAAAAAAAAATCCTCAATCGCTAGAGTTGAGTTATAGCAGCATCCCCCCCCCCCCCCAACAAACACCCCTTCCCCCTGCGCCTCCTCCAGGCAAACCATCTCGCAACCGGTCCCGGATATTCGTTGCAGCGGAGGGCGGTGGCCAGATTAGACGCCCCAACCGGCCTCCTCCTCCTTCTCCTCCTCCTCCTCCTGAGATCGCGTTCTCGACCAGCGTTGAAGTCTCCGCTAAGTCTTGAGGCAGGGGGTAGAGGGGAGGAGGGTGGGTAAGGGAATCGTGCAGAGGGTCGCTATATGCTGTGTTTTGTCAGATGAAGAAGGGGTTCAGACATCTACAAAGCGAGTGAAAATAGATAGATATATGAATGAATATTAAAAAAAAAAAAAAAAAAAAAAAAAAAAAAAAAAAAAAAAAAAAAAAACTACTTCATCATCTCACTGATAA
>NC_061850.1:8923114-8928114 GCF_019202785.1 Penaeus chinensis | reverse complement strand
CAACAGCTACTTCCGAGAGCTAACTTCACGGCCGCTCCCTAATCTCGTTTACGGCCGCTGTCATTCTCAAGACTCGCACATTTTGAAAACTGCCTTTGTTCCTTCTCTCGCCATTTTCGGGGATTCCACTTTCTCATCAACACCGCTATTGCCTACTACCAGCTATAACATGTTCAATATCGTTCATAGTATATGTCAACTGCTACTCTTAGAATCACAATCCTTAGAGCAATTCTCTATTAATCAGCCTATATTATCTAGGAATAAAACGAGGGAGAGGGGGGGGGGAGAGGGATGAAACGAAAAGGAGAAAGGGATAATGAGTTATGAAAAAAGAGGATGGGAAGAGGGAGAAGAAAGAGACAAAAGAAGAGTGGAGGAGGGGGAGACGAGGGGAGACAAGGGGTAGCCAACTCGGCGCCACAAATTGCAACTTGCAAAGCCAAAGTTGCGAACCAGCTTTGGGTCCTTTGGCCAGGGTTCGTCACGCTACCACCTCCTCACTCATTCTCGTGGCCATTTCCTTTGCGTTTTATTCTTCTTGTACTCCCCTCCCCCATTTTTTTCATTTGCTCTGCTATCTAATCGTTTTCTTTCCCCCTTTTTTCTGGCTTTTATCTCCGTTTACCTTTACCTTTTCTCTACGACGGCATCCTGCAGGACGCCCCAACTCTCCGTGGCAAACCCCAACCTCCATCCTCCAACCCCCACCCTATCCCCAACCCCATCACCCCCTCCTTCAGAATAACCCAGCCCTACAAACGAACACCCCCTACCCCCATCCCCCCTCCCCAAACCCCACAGGACAAGCCAAGCCAAGCCAACCCTACCTCCACCCCCCCCCCCTCCTCTCTCCTGCAGGACAAAAGCGCCGGGCGGGGGATCTCCCTCAAGGCCGCACGCCCACGCCCGCGCCGCCGACAGCCTCGCCCAAGACGCGATTTCCCGCCGATACTGTGGCATTGTCCCTCGAATCCTGAACTCGACGAAGGAAGAGGAGAGGCGGGGGAGAGAGGGAAGAAGTGGAAGGAGATAGAAGGAAGGATGAAGAGTAGTAGGATGGATATAAAGGGGATGGAGGAAGAAGAGGAAGAGGGAGAGGAAGAGGGATAGGGAGAGGAAGAGGGAGAGGGAGAGGAAGAGGGAGAGGAGGAAGAGAAATAGGAGGAATACGAAGAGGGGGTGAAGGTAGATGAGGAAGAGGAGGAGGAGGGAAGGGGAGGAGGTGAAGGTGAAGGAGGTGGAGGAACAGAAGGAGTAGGTGTAGAAGAGGATAAGAGAAGGGAGATAAAGAAAGAAAATGAAAAGTAAAAAAGAAAAGAAGAAAGTGGAGGAAAACGATGCAGAGTAGGGAAGAGGAAAAGATGATGGAAAAAAAAACATAGACAAAATGAGAAAGAAAGGCATAACATAAATAATTAGGGCTAAGGGGAAAATAAAACAATAAAAAAAGAAACCAAGTAAAGAAAAGAAAAAGGAAATGAGAAGTTAAAAAAAACCGTCAACGAAAGAAAAACATCACTCAAGATTAAAAAAGAAAAGAAAAAAAGAAAGAAAGAAAGAAAAAAAAGAAAGAAAAAAGAAGGAATCGAAGGAAACCTTGTACGAGCGCCGAGCTAGGGAGGCCGAAGGACCAGCGCCCTTTCGCCCTGCGCTACCGTGGCCTGCCTCAGCCCCTTCGCCCAGGCCTTATCGGGAAGGGACACGACCTCCCCTGTGCCCGTCGATCATCAGCCTGATATGAGATAGTTTGAGGGAGGGAGGAGGGAGGGAGGGAGGAGGGAAGGGGAAAAGAGAGAAAGAGAAAGAAATATAAAATTAAGAGGGAGAGGGGGAGAGAGAGAGAGAGAGAGAGAGAGAGAGAGAGAGAGAGAGAGAGAGAGAGAGAGAGAGAGAGAAGAGAGAGAGAGAGAGAGAGAGAGAGAGAGAGAGAGAGAGAGAGAAAAGAGCGAGAGAGAGAGAGAGAGAGAGAAAGAGAGAGAGAGAGAGCGAGAGAGAGAGATAGAGAGAGAGAGCGAGCGAGAGAGGGAGGGAGGGAGGGGGAGAGAGAGAGAGAGAGAGAGAGAGAGAGAGAGAGAGAGAGAGAGAGAGAGAGAGAGAGAGAGAGAGAGAGAGAGAGAGAGAGAGAGAGAGGGAGAGAGAGAGAAAGATATATATATATATATATATATATATATATATATATAGAGAGAGAGAGAGAGAGAGAGAGAGAGCGAGAGAGAGAGAGAGCGAGAGAGACAGCGAGAGAGAGATAGAGAGAGAGAGAGCGAGCGAGAGAGGGAGGGAGGGAGGGAGGGAGGGAGGGAGGGAGGGAGGGAGGGAGGGAGGGAGGGAGAGAGAGAGAGAGAGAGAGAGAGAGAGAGAGAGAGAGAGTGAGAGAGAGAGAGAGAGCGAGCGAGCGAGCGAGCGAGCGAGAGAGAGCGAGAGAGAGAGAGAGAGAGAGAGAGAGAGAGAGAGAGAGAGAGAGAGAGAGAGAGAGAGAGAGAGAGAGAGCGAGAGAGAGCGAGAGAGAGCGAGAGAGGGAGAGAGAGGGAGAGAAAGGGAGAGAGAGAGAGAGAGAGAGAGAGAGAGAGAGAGAGAGAGAGAGAGAGAGAGAGAGAGAGAGAGAGAGAGAGAGAGAGAGAGAGAGAGAGCGAGAGCGAGAGCGAGAGCGAGAGAGAGAGAGAGAGCAGCGGTGACCCGGGCCGCGGGCGAAGGGGAGACGGGCGACTGGCAGAGGAGCAATCCGAGTGACAAGTGAGAGACAAGAGAATCCAATCAGCGTTGCGATCGCCTCGCCGGCCGTTGCACAAGTGGCGGCGCCGTATCGGGGGCAACCGGCCCTGGCGTCGTTAACTCATTGCCCTCTATTACTTGCCTTCACCTCCTGCCTCCACCCTCCCCTCTCCCCCTCCAGACCTCAACAACCCTCCTTCCCCCACTCTCTCTCCCCCCTACCTTCCTGTCCCCTCTCCCTCTCCCCATACCTTCCTACCCCCTCTCCCCTTCCCCTACCCCTTGCCCCCACTCCCCCTCCTTCTCTATCTCTACATCTACCTATCACTCGATCTCACCTCCTCCTCTTCCCCGAGCACCCACCCTTTTTCCCCTTTTCCCCCCCAACTCCCCTCCTCCTCCCTTTCCCCCCAAACCCATCTCTTACCTCTACCTGTATCTATCACTCTTATCAACTCGAAGGAATTGGGTCCCGCCCATGTGCCCCACCCCCGTCAACACGCCCGCCCCGGGATCTTCGGGAAAAAAAGATCTCCTCCCCGACGCAACGTTTAGGACACTTTTTCTTCGGCCGCCCCCCTTGCCACCGCCCACGGGAGGGGGAAGGGGCGGGGCACATAGACGGGAGTGAGGCAGGGTAGAGGGAATTGGTGAAGTGAAGGATAACAATTGTCATGCCGATAATTGCAAAAAAAAATATCGCTCATGCAATAACAATATCAATAACAAAGCGAAGAAAAAACATTAATACTTCGCTTCCCCCTTTTATCATATATAGTGTGTATGTGTGAGGGCGAGAGAAATAGATAGGAAGAGAGAGATAAAGAGAGGGAGAGGGAGGACAGGGGGAGAGGAGGAGAGAGAGAGAGAGAGAGAGAGAGAGTGGAGAGAGAATGGAAGAGAGAGAGAGAGAGAGAGAGAGAGAGAGAAAGAGGGGGGGGAGGGAGGGAGGAGGGAGGAGGGAGGAGGGGGGAGGAGGGGGGGGGAAAGGGAGGGAGGGGAGAGGGAGGGGGAGAGGGAGAAGGGAGGAGAGGAGAGAGGGAGTGAAAGAGGGAGGAGAGAGAGGGAGAGAGAGAGGAAGGGAGAGGGAGAGGAGAGAGGAGAGGAGAGAGAGGAGGGGGGAGGGAGGAGGAGAGAGAGAGAGAGGAGAGAGGAGAGAGAGAGAGAGGAGAGTGGAGAGGAGGAGGAGGAGAGGGGGAGGGAGGGAGGGGGGGAAAGGGAGGGAGGGAGGGAGGAGGAGAGGGAGGGAGGGGAGGAGAGGGAGAGGAGGAGAGGAGAAGAGTGAGAAGAGAGAGAGAGAGAGAGAGAGAGAGAGAGGAAAGAGCGAAAGAAACCGCCCGAGAAAAAGAGGAAAGACAAGAGCGAGAATGAGAAGGAGAGGCAGCGAGGGAGAGGAATAACATGAGCGCCAGCAGCACCGCCACAGATCCAGCGCGAGGGCCTGGGTTTTTTCCCGGCGACAGGGCGGGCGTAATCCAAGCACACCTGCGGCGTCTTTGTAGATCCACGCCGTCCATCAGGCCCTTTCTCTCGTCCAAGAGAACCAGATGCACTTTCCTTTTCGTGCGCTCTCGCTCTCGCTCTCTCTCTCTCTCTCTCTCGTTCCCATCTCATCGATTCATCCTCAATGCAATCTCTTCAAACACTCAAAAAAAAACCAAAAAATCATAAAGGTACTAAAACAAAGTCCTCGAAAAAACAGATTAATAAAGATAAAATTATCGTTTTAAAAAGTTTTAAATTGAACCCCAAAAAAACCCCCCCGGAAAAGACTTTAAACGGACAGTGGAAAAAAAATCACATTATGCCGTTTGCCGCCAAAAAAAAGAAAAAAAAATTTTAATTTTTAAAATTAATTTTTAAAAGTTACTAAACCCCAAATCAAATTTTTTTATCCCCCGGGGAAAAAAAAAAAAAAGAGTGGGGGAAAAAAAAAAAAAAAATTTTTTTCCCTCGTTAGAGCAAGACAAGGCGAATAATACTTTGTTTTAAATCCTAAACAAACAAACAAAAAGCAAACAATCCAAACTCTCTCTCTCTCTCCCCTATCCTTCAACCCCCCCCACCCCCCTCGAACGACAACACAACGCACCCAAACACCCCCCCGGCCCCAAAAATTTTTGAAACGTGATCAAGAGCTCGAAAGTCCCCCCCCCCCCCCCCCACACCTCTCTATCTCTCTCTCTTTTCTCTCTCTCTCTCTCTCTCTCTCTCTCTCTCTCTCTCTCTCTCTCTCTCTCTCTCTTCCTCTCGCTCTCTTTTCCTCGTTTCACACTTCTTTCTTC
>NC_061850.1:8900614-8918114 GCF_019202785.1 Penaeus chinensis | reverse complement strand
GTTGGGGATTTTTCCTTCTCTCTTTCTCTTTCTCTTTCTCTTCTTCTCCTTCTCTTTTACTTCTCCATCTCCCCTCTCCCTCTTCTATCTCTCCCAGCACTCCCTCCCTCCACTCCCACATTTCCGCTCAAATCACTGCAATATTTTCACCCCTGCAATATGCTAGCGCGTCCCTAAGTCTAGCCTGACAGCCTAATCGCTGCTATGTTCATCCCGGCGGCAGAATGCTAAGAGCGTTCGCAGGCCCTCGTCAACGTCTATCATTATCAGTGCTGGCTCTCTCCCTTTTGACTCTGACTACACTGGGATTCGTTTGTAAACTATGGTGGTAAGGTTTGACTAATATTGTTTGTCGGTCTGTCTGTTCTTCTCTCTCTCTTTCTCTTTCTCGCTCTTTTATTTTCTCTTTATTGCTCTCGATCTTCCAAATTGTTCCCTCCCCCTCTTTTTTCTCCTTCCCCCCCCCCTTCTCTCTCTCGCCTCTATCTTTCTCTCTCTCTCTCCCTCTTCTCTCTCTCTCTCTCCTTCTATCTCTATCTCTCTCTCTCTCTCTCTCTCTCATTTTTTTTCGCCGTGTGTGTTCCCGACTCCCACACTCACTCAACTTTTCCCTCGGGTAAATCCCCCTCCACACCTTCCCCGCTCCTTCAATCAACTCTACATTCTTTCCTTACGCTTCTCTCCATTGTCTCTTTCTTTACGATCGACACTTCATTCGTGGACTCTTCTTTCTACTTCCTCCTTCCTTCATTCCTATATCACTTCCCCTCTGTCGCTCCTCCCCCCTTTTGTTCCTCCCTGCCATCTCTTCTTCCTTTACCTGTCCCTCCTCTTCCTCATCGACATTGTTCCCAGCCTCACTGAACACACCAAGAAACACAAAAAAACCAGTCGCCATTTTCTCCTCCGCGGGCAACAAGGACTCAAAGTAGAACAGGCGTCATTACCTACCGCCACGTCAGTCTTCCACGCGCTTGTCTGTTTGTCTGTCTTGTCTTGCGTCTATCAGGACAAGGTGGGAGGGAAGGAAAGAGGGAGGGGGGGGGGATTAAGGGGATTGGAGGAGATGAGATGGAGTGGGTGAGACCCTGATAGACAGACGGATAGATAGTGAGCTAGATACCCCAAAATTGTAGGAACCTGAGAGGGGAAAGATGCGGGTCTAAAGATGGTAGATATAGTAGAAAAGGGAAATCAAAGATCCAAGAGCAGAGAAACCATGAAGTCCTCATGGACTTGTATCAAAAGGTTCGCGTTGCAGGTATATCGTTGCGGCAGGGCGTGAGCAGCCACCCAACCGCCGCTGGTCCCCGCCCGGCAACTCCCATTGCGCCTACCCCGACCGGAGATGAAAGTACGTATCGCTATAGTGGTACGTAAGGGCTACAGCATAAGACAGAAGAGCGGGGGAGGGGGCTGAGAAGGAGATGGAGCGAGGCGTTAGTCAGTCGTTGGGGTAGCAGCCAGGGGCAGGTCAAGGCTGGGAGGCAGGGTGCGGCGCAGGAGACGCGAGCAGGTAAGGAGGACGGACGGAAGGATGAGGCGCGCTGCGGCATGAGGAGGGGGCGGCGGATGAGGGCGGCTGCGGCGGTCGGCGGCTCGGCGGCTGAGGAGGAGCGCGGAGGAGGCAGGCGGCGTAGGAGTCGGAGGAGGAGACAGGCGCCGGGTTCCTGCGCCGTGCAGGAGCAGGCGCAGGAGCATGCGTCCGCAGCCAGGGAATCCGGAGCCGAGAAAGGAGCCGCGCCGCCGCCTACGACGCGCCGCAGCGCATCTCGCAGCGCATCCGCCTTCTCCTTTCCTTCTCCTTCTCTTCATTTCTCCTTCTACCTCCTCCTCCTTCCTCTCCTTCTCCTGTCCTTCTCCTCCTCGCTCCTCCTCCTCCTCATCTCCTCCTCCTCCTCCTCTACTCCTCCTCCTCCCCTCCTCCTCTCCCCCCTCCTCATCCACATCCGCCTCTCCTCCTCCCGCCTCCCTACCTCCTCCTCATCTCCTCACTCCTCCTCCTCTCCATCTCCGCCTTCCTCCTCCGCCACTCCTCACCCTCTCCTCCCTCACCCTCCTCGTCCTCCCCATCTTCCTCTCCTCCTCTCCTCCTCCTCCATCCTCCTCCTCCTCCTCCTCCTCTCTCCTCATCTTCATCCTCCTCCTCCCCTCCTCCTCCTCCTCCTCTCCTCCTCCTCTCTCCTTCTCCTCCTCCTCCTCCTCCTCCTACCCTCCTCCTCCCCCCTCCCTCTCCTCCCCCTCCTCTCCTCTCTTCCTCCTCCTCTCTCCTCCCTCCTCCTCTCCTCCCATCAAATAATAACAGTCAAAATGAAGACCGGGATCGTCTTACTCGGGACGGTTGTGCCTCGTCACCGACATCAGATGATCCTCCTCCCCCTCCTTGTCCTTCTTTTAAATCATAATTATTCTTGCGTTCGACCCTTCTCCTCCTTGCTTCTCCTTCCTTCTATCTCCCCTCTCTCTTCTCCTCCTTCTTCCACCTTCTTGCTTCTCTTTCTTCTCCTTCCCTGGTCCCTCTTCGCCGTCCCCAAGGATTTAGGGAAGAGTTTGAGGGATCGTCCGCTTAGGCTTAGGCGGTGTTAAAGGCGGGGTGACATGAGCGATGGCCAGGATCAGGATGATAAAGACACGGCGAGGGAAGCTTGATGAACAGGAGAGAGGAGGAGAGACGAGGAGACGAGAGGAATGAGTGAGTGATAGGATGTGTAAGAAAGAGAGAGAGAGAGAGAGAGAGAGAGAGAGAGAGAGAGAGAGAGAGAGAGAGAGAGAGAGAGAGAGAGAGAGAGAGAGAGAGAGATAGATAGATAGATAGATAGATAGATAGATAGATAGATAGAGAGAGAGAGAGAGAGAGAGAGAGAGAGAGAATATTCTTGCGTGTCTAATCCCGTCCACGGCATCAGCTTAAGGGCACAGCGCAGCGGCAACCTGAGCGCCGACCCCGCCCCCGAGGGCGCCAGGGACTCTGGTCCCTTTTCTTGCCTTTCGTGCGGCGCCGCGTCCGGGTCGGGCGCACGGGGGCGGCGACGGCATCGTAAGCTGTAGCGTATGCCTTGGAAGCTCTGGCACAAAGGCTCACGCCCACCAGTCCGCCCGGTCTCCCCACGCCCGTCGTTTCTTTCTCACATTCCCTTTTTAACCCTCCCCTTCCCTGCCCTCTGCTCCTCTGCCTTGCCCTCCCGACGCCCACACTCTTGGTCTGCCCCGCGCTCCGACCGAGTCTGCGCCCGCTCGCCGCAAGCGCAAGGGCGAGGCAGGACTAATATACCACCCACGCCCAACTTCAAGCAGGATCGCGAGCGTGCGGGCGTGAGAAACTAAGGGTCAACGCCCACCGCGGGTGTGATTAGTATCTACATTTCTCTGCCTTTGTCTTCGTCTCCCTTCCTCTCGCCCACTGCAGTCGTGATCGATTTCTTTACCTGCATCTCCATCTCCTTCTCTATCCATTTCCTTCTATCTATCCACCCATCGCCATCCACATCCAGGACCTCCGCGCAGCGCCGCCCACGACTCCAACCGTCGGGCGGTGAGTCAGCGGCCGCCCACGACCCTCTCCATGGTGTAGCGTTTCCGCGATAACAGCTCACGCCCGGAGTCATCGCATTCATCTTGGGCTTCAACTCAGAATTACTCGCCGCCCTCTCTTCATTACTTTCATTAAAAACATTATCTCTTCTAACTATTCCATTATTTTCATTCTCCTTTGGATTAATTCCTGTTATCGCATCTCTCTCTCTCTCTCGCTGTGTCTGTGTCTGTCTGTCTGTCTGTGTCTGTCTGTCTGTCTGTCTGTCTGTCTGTCTGTCTGTCTGTCTGTCTGTCTGTCTGTCTGTCTGTCTGTCTGTCTCCCTCCCTCTCCCTCTCTCCTACTCACTTCTGGCGACCAATCACATGGAACGAACTTAATCCCGTGATTCATCGTTGTCCCAACACTCGAACCTTCAACTTTCAACGAGCAATAAAGCAATGAGGGTAGAAAGGCGAAATTGAGTAAAATCATAGCAATACAGAAAAAATAAAGACAAGGAGTAGCAAAGAAAATATCTTTCCAACTACAGTTTCTTTCCTAGAACGCATCAAATATAAAGCAAGGGGGAACTTGTTGCTCCTAAAGACAAAGATACAAATATTATATTATTTTCTCAAAAATTGGAGGTTAGGAAAAAATATATATAGCGATAAAATTGATGAATATTCCAATAATAATGGTAGCATTTAAAAATGACAAAAGAAAAGAAAAGAAAAGAAAACATAAAGGAAAAAATACCAAAAAAAAGAAACAGGGAAAACACAAGAGAAAAACAAAATGAGAGAAAAAATATACACCCCAGAAAGGGAGGAAAAACATGTATTTCACAAAAGCGACGGCATCCAACCAGAAAAACGCACTTTTTTCCGCATAAGCCCCTCCAGGACCTACTTCCTCATCTCTCCGCACTAGGAAATGATGCGTCGGACATGTCAGCGACTTGACAACCCCTTTTTCTTACATCTTCCATACTCTCTCTTTATCATCCGTCTCCTTCTCCCCTCTTTCCTTCTCAACTGCTCCATTACCTTTCCTTTTTTTTCTCCCTTTCCCTCTCCTTACTCTAACCCTCCCAAACCTTCCTTTACTACCCCACCCCTCAAAAAAAAAAAAAAAAAAAAAAAAAAAAAAAATATATATATATATATATATATAATTAAAAAACAAAACAGAAAAGGAAGAACAAGGAGGAGAAGAAAACACTGACCTCTGGACTCATTTAAGAAAACAACCCACCGATTTTTTTTACACTATGCTAATCGCATCCACTAGAGTTTCGAAACTCGCGTCTACCCAATATTCAACATAGAAGACGAAGGGAGGGAGGGAGGGAGGGAGGGAGGGAGGGAGGGAGAGAGAGAGAGAGAGAGAGAGAGAGAGAGAGAGAGAGAGAGAGAGAGAGAGAGAGAGAGAGAGAGAGAGAGAGAGAGAGAGAGAGAGAGGGAGAGGGAGGGAGAGGGAGGGAGAGGGAGGGAGAGAGGAATGGAGGGAGGGCAGGAGGGACGGACGGAGGGAAGGAGGGAGATAGATAGAGAGAGCGAGCAGAGGGGGAGGGGAAGGGACAAAGAAAGAGAAAGTGTCTGAGATAGAGAGGAAAAGAAAACAGAGACACACGCACACACACACACACAAGATAACAGGCATGCCACCCCACCCAAACTAACAACCAAACAAACAAACAAAAACACACAAAAAAAACAGCCCCAAACCCAAACAAATCAAAACGACCCGCACCCCCACCGCCCCTACCGCCCCTATCACCCCCACCCCCCTACAATCCCCTCGCTGCATTGCATAAGGGCGAGCAACCCGAGCCCTTCCTGGCAGCCCCGACCACCATAAACCCGGCGAGCGTCTGGCAAGTTCATTAGCTTTCGTCGGGTGCAAACTCCGGCCGCGTCGAGGGCAGGCCGTCGCTCGAGTCCACGTCAGAGGCCGTAACGTACGCGATAATAAATAAATAAATGAATAAATTGAGATAGTAATAACCATAAATAAAGTAACAGTGGTAGGAAGAAAGAGAGAGAAGAACGAGACAAAAAGGAAAGAATATAAAAGATAAAAAGAGAAAGGGAAAAAAATATATATACAAAAACGAATATAAATGATAAATTTATAGGGTACTATTCATAGCAAATCTAGATCCCATGTAAATTATTTAAAAAAGGAGACACGGGAAATAAACAAGGAAAAAGAATGCCGTTAAGGAGGGATGTGATAAAATGTGCTACATTCTAAAAGACATAAAATAGAAAGAAAGAAGAAGAAGGGGAGAGAGAGAAAAAGCTATAATGTGTCTGAGGAGATGTGAACTTTCGCCCAACGCTTTCCTTCCCTTCCACCCTTCCACCCCCTCCCTCTTCCACCCTTCCACCCCCTCCCTCTTCCTCATTCCTCCACCTCCACTCTCCCTTTCTTCTTAAGCGCTCTTCTAATTCTTCCTTTTCCTCTTCCTCTCTTCTACTTCCTCTTCCTCTTTCTCTTGTCCTCCTCCTCTTCCCTTCCCCTATCTCTCCTTCTACTCCTTCTTCCTCTTCTCTTCCCCTATCTCCCCATCTACTTCCTCTTCCTCTTATCCCCCTCTTCTTCTCTTCCCCGTATATCCCCATCTACTCCCTCTTCCTCTTATCCTCCTCTTCTTCTCTTCCCCCTATCTCCCCTTCTACTTTCTCTTCTTCGTATCCTCCTCCCCCCCCCCCCCCCTCGCTCTCGCTCTTCCTTATACCCGCCGACATTCCTAGCCCGAAATCCCACCGAAAACACATAAAATAAACGTTGCTTTCGCCCCCGCCCGCTCGTGCGTGACGCGCATTCTTTGAACTCATTCTTTTCAGCATTCCTTGCGTGAGGGGAAGAGGAGAGGGGATAAGGGGAGGAGGGGCAAAGGGGAGGAGGGGCAAGGGGGAGAAGGAAGAGGGGGAGAAGGGAGAGGGGGGAGAAGGGAGAGGGGGGAGAAGGGAGAGGGGGGAGAAGGAAGGGGGGGAGAAGGAAGAGGGGGAGAAGGGAGAGGGGGGAGAAGGGAGAGGGGGGGAGAAGGGAGAGGGGGGGAGAAGGGAGAGGGGGGAGAAGGGAGAGGGGGGAGAAGGGAGAGGGGGGGAGAAGGGAGAGGGGGGAGAAGGGAGAGGGGGATGGAGGAAGAGGGGGTCGGGGTGGGGTGGGGCTGTATGAGGAAGGACATTGGTAATGGCAGCGGTACTGTAGTAGCCTTACTTCCTCTTCCTTCTCTCCTCACTTCACTTTATTTCTTCATCTCTCCCTCTTCTTCTCCTTTTCCCTACCATCTCTCTTCCCTAGACCCCACCCCCCTTCTTCTTGTTTATTTCGTCTCCCCTTCTTTAATTCTCACTTCCCCTCTACCCTATTTCTCTCGTCCCCTCTAATGGCCCGCTTGGCTACGAGCCGGAAGTGGAGAGTCTTAACGTGTTGTAACGAAAAGAGTAAAACACACAAGAAAGGATGAAAAGGAAGCAGGAAACAAACCATTTTAGCGGATTAGAAGAAAATCTCGGAAACCGAACTAAACAAACCAACGTTTATTTTAATGTCTGTTAGGGAGAAATGGACGGAGATGTGCGAGCAAACGAGTGACCTTGTGTGTGTGTGTGTGTGTGTGTGTGTGTGTGTGTGTGTGTGTGTGTGTGTGTGTGTGTGTGTGTGTGTGTGTGTGTGTGTGTGTGTGTGTGTGTGTGTGTGTGTGTGTGTGTGTGTGTGTGTGTGTGTGTGTGTGTGTGTGTGTGTGTGTGTGTGTGTGTGTGTGTGTATGTGTGTATGTGTGCGCGCGCGCGTGTTCATGTGAGTGTGTGCTCGTATGTGTAGATATTTAGACAGAAACAAAAGACGAGAGAACGAAAAATCGAAGAGCAAGGAAACACAGCTATCATCTGCCACTTCCCTCTCCGCGTCCTAGCTCAGAACACCACCTGAACACACATTATATCCCTGATGCTCAAGCTAATACCCTGTGCCCCACCGCCTCCCCACTGCCGCCCATTGCACGAGGTATCTGCTGCCTGTTGCAGAAGCAGCAGCTCGCCAAACAGCTATTACCGACCCCGCTTGCCCGCGTGCAAATCGCGCCGGCTGGACGGTCCGGTTCTGTTCTATATCATTATCAGCATTCCACTACTTTATTATATTCCTTCGCTGGCTTTGCCGTTCTTTCTTTCTCCCTTCCTTATTGTCTGTGACTATGCCCGTCTACCTGCCTGCCTCCCTGCCTGCCTGCCTGCCTGCCTGCCTGCCTGCCTGCCTGCCTGCCTGCCTGCCTGCCTGCCTGCCTGCCTGCCTGCCTGCCTGCCTGCCTGCGTGCCTGCCTCTCTCCCCTCTAAAGATACAATGAGAGATTACTCATATTTGCTCACCCGCAAATCCAGCTCATTTACCAGCTTGACATTAAACAAACGCACGCACGCACGTACACGCTTTATCCCAGACACGTATATCACCTTGACCACTGACTGATCTTCGCCAACTGCCACCAGCCACTGCGTAACTGTCCATCCAACCGCAATTGAATCAATCACTTGTTAACTACCCGTCCGTGCTGGTCCCTCCTATCAAAACCGTCGAAACTTCCCACATTTTCATATTCAATTATCTCGGTCTCTCTCGGTCTCTCGGTCTCTCGGTCTCTCTCTCTCTCTCTCTCTCTCTCTCTCTCTCTCTCTCTCTCTCTCTCTCTCTCTCTCTCTCTCTCTCTCTCTCTCTCACTATATATATATATACATATATACATACATACATACATACACACATACATACACACACACACACACACACACACACACACACACACACACACACACACACACACATATATATATATATATATATACACATATACACACATATTTATATATGCACGCGCACGCGCGCGCACACACACACACACACACACACACACACACACACACACACACACACACACACATATATATATACACATATACACACATATTTATATATGCACGCGCACGCGCACACACACACACACACACACACACACACACACACACACACACACACACACACACACACAATATATATACACATATACACACATATTTATATATGCACGCGCACGCGCGCACACACACACACACACACACACACACACATATATATATATACACACATATTTATATATGCACGCGCACGCGCACACACACACACACACACACACACACACACACACACACACACACACACACACACACACATATATATATATATATCTATCTATATTATCTGTCTATATATATTATATAAATATGTATATATATATTATATTATATTATATTATATATATATATATATATATATATATATATATATATATATATCCTCTCTCTCTTCCCTTCTCCCTTCATTTTCTCCTTCCCTAAAATCGCCCGCTCGCCCAACCGGCAGCCGGCCACTCAAGTCAGGGGCGTCTCCGAGAGATCTCCGCCGATGAGCTCTTCCCCAACGGCTCCTACTCGTCGGCCTCGTCCCCGGGGGCACTCGACAGCAGCAGCAGCAGGGGAAACAGTAAACAGTGCTCCGCCCATCAGAACCAGACCTAGACTGCTGACCTTCTGCTTGCGCCAGACTCGGGCCATCTTGCTACACCTGGGCAATCATGAGGTGTAAGATGCGCTCCGTGTCACTCACATTCTCTCTCTCTCTCTCTCTCTCTCTCTCTCTCTCTCTCTCTCTCTCTATCTCTATCTCTATCTCTATCTCTATCTCTATCTCTATCTCTATCTCTATCTCTATCTCTATCTCTATCTCTATCTCTATCTCTCTCTCTCTCTATCTCTATCTCTATCTCTATCTCTATCTCTCTCTCTCTCTCTCTCTCTCTCTCTCTCTCTCTCTCTCTCTCTCTCTCTCTCTCTCTCTCTCTCTCTCTCTCTCTCTCTCTCTCTCTCTCTCTCTCTCTCTCTCTCTCACAAAATAACTCAAAATTATTTGCAATTCTTTCTGCCTCTCCCACCCCCCTCTTCCCTCGTCCTTCTCCCCCTCTCGTCCAAACACTCCCAGCTTATCAAATACAAAAATGTATACAGAGAAAAAGTGGTCTCACCCCCCCCCCCCCCTTATCCGAATAGCCCAAGCATATCCCACGGGCGAGAAGCGCGACACACAAGCGGGCACAAAATGACTTAATGTTTTATCGATGATTGCAGGTCCTTATCTCCATCTCACACTCCTTATCTTAAAGAGTCTTCAGCCGCGACCCTCTTTTTTCCGGGTTTCCGCTGATATGACTGCAGCTTTGAAGAACAGGTTTCGGGGAGATAGGGGCCGCTGATTTCGCTCCGGCTACATTGGGGAAAAGAGGTGAAGAGGGGGGGGGGAGGTGATCCCCTACTAACGTCATACACGAAGAAAAATAAAGAAACAGAGTGAGAAAAATCAAACCTATCGGAAAAAATAGAAGACCAAAAACAAGAAAAACAAGAAAAACAAGAAAAACAAGAAAATACCCCCCCCCCCCCAAAAAAAAAAAATCAACACATTACCACACTGAAATGAAACTCTTGCCCCCAAGACGAACGACTGCACCCAAAGCGCAGCTCCAGACAGACCAATAAACTTAACCAGAGGCGGGTAACCGATTTTTCCAATTTATCCTCAAGCCTCGCGCGTTCACCCAGGTACACACAGCTCCCCCCTCCCTCCCCCCTCCCTCTCCCCTCCACCATTCCTCTCTAGTGATACATACAGGAAGTCTGAAGTTGTCGAATCAAACTTAAAAACGGGTGCAGCAGAGAAGTTATTTGTATCTACTTGAATTATATAAATGAAAAAAAGAAGTTAAGCAATGTATACTAAGCCAGACAAACGACCAACAAATAAAATAAATTAAGTTACATTTCATAGACCTGCAATATCAAATAGCAATACACGTAGCAATGCATTTATCACAAACTACATCAAGTGTATTTAACAACTTAACAATCAGCGCAAACTCAGACCTCGCCATATTCAAATTCAAATGCTAACCCACTACTGTCACTTTCGAATCAGGATGAATACCTATATGAAAATTCAAATTCAAAGGAGCTGTCAACGCAGCATGGGGGATATGTGACACTGTGCCACTTCAAGGCGAGAGATAAAGGAAGAGAGAGAGAGGGGGGGGAGGGGGAGGGGGAGGGAGAGGGGGAGGGGGAGGGGAGAGAGGGAAGGGAGAGGGAGAAGGGAGAAGGGAGGGAGGGAGGAAGGGAGGGAGGGAGGGAGGGAGGGAGGGAGGGAGGGAGAGAGAGAGAGAGAGAGAGAGAGAGAGAGAGAGAGAGAGAGAGAGAGAGAGAGAGAGAGAGAGAGAGAGAGAGAGAGAGAGAGAGAGAGAGAGAGAGAGAGAGAGAGAGAGGGAGAGATGAAAATTTAGATGTGTGAAAATTTCCGACATTTCCCTTAACATTTTTTCTCCTTCGACTCCTCCCTACCTCCCCCTCCCCCCCTTTTCCCCTTACCCCCCGCGATACCCTCTCCCCCCTACCCCTCCCTCTCTTCCGCCACCCCCGGAGAGGAACCGTTTTTGTGACGTCATTCCCCGGCACGTGTTACCTCTCCCACTGTGCGAATATGTGTCTGGTGATGGACATGGAGGGAGGGAGGAAGGGCAGAGAAATAATAGGAAGAGGGACGAGGGCAAGGGAGGGGAGGAAGAGAATAAGCGTAACAGAAGAGATGAGAACGGCGAAAATACCGGCGACGGGAAAGCTGAACGAAAAGTAGCAAAAACAAATGAAAACAACAAAAATAACAACAGCAATATGCGACAGGCAGACAGACTCCACACAAGAATGCAAGACAAGCCTGTACGTGTCCTCTGTCGCCCTCCAATATCTCTTACCCCTCACTCCTTCCGTACCCTCTGAGGCCCTCCATTCTCCCTTAACCCCCCCCTACCCCCTACTCTCCCTTGTACCCCAAGGCTGCGTCCTGAAAGTAGAGCCCATCAAATCGCCCTCAGCCAGCTCTTCTACGTTTCTTGCTCACTTGGGGCAGATTTACGTCTGTAACAATGGTACTAATCTTCTTTCTCACATTCTCTTCCTCCTTTTCCTTTTCCTTCCCCTCTTGCTCCTCCCCATCATCACCACCATCATCATCACCACCACCACCATCCCAGCCCCCAGCGAGCCATGTAAAGTACGAGATCGAGTTCCCCGCCTCGGGTTCGCCGAGGTGCACCTGGCCCGAGCGGAGGCGTCGGGGCGTTAACACTGGGCCCGAGCGAGAGCACCTCACTCGGGTTCTGCTGTTGCTAGGAACATACCCAGAGCTCCACTAATGTACTTATATTCTCTGTATATCCGTCTCTATTTCGCGTGTCTCTGATAAATTCCCATTTTTATATATCCCCATTCAATGCTGATCGAAGAACAACCTACTCGAAGCAAAAATACGATGCCATAAAATGCTGTAAAATTCATGTCTGACCGAGGTCTTCACCAGATAAGGTGGAATGCCCAGTACTTCCTCTTTTTTATTTTTCTCGTTATAATAAAAGACTAAAATTCAATTCCCCTCTGTTCATGTGCCTGTCTGATTCTCTTCCATCACAAACAACAAACAACCTTAAAAGATTAAGCAAAACGAAACCCAGCAAACCAATCCCTCAGCCCCCATCAATCACAGCCAATCCCCATCCCTTCCTGCACGAGCGACCTTCCCAACCCGCCCCACCGCCGGCCCGCCTGCGCGCGCGCACGCCTCCCTCTTTGTCATTCCATCCGTCTCCCTCCGCGGCGGGACAATGCCACTGCGAAGCAACGAAGGAAACGTCCAAAATGACACACGCAAACAAAGCGCAGGTAAATTAAGGGAGGGCGTGAGGGTAGAGGGAGAAGGAGCAAGGGTAGAAGAAGGAGGGGAGAAACGAGGGTAGAGGGAGGGAGGTGAGGGTAGAGGGTGGAGAAGGAGAGAGGGTAGAGGGTGGGGGAGGGTGTGAAGGGAGGGTGAGGGCATGAGGGAAGAGAAGAGAGGAGGTGACGGGGGAGACGGTAGGGGGAGGAGAGAACGGGATAGCGAAGATAATGGAGTAGTAGAGATTCGAGGAAGGCGAAAGGAGTGAGTGAAGCATAGGGGGAAAGGGCAGACAAGTAGAAGGGAGGGGAGAAGATAGAGGAAAATAGTAGGAGGTGACGGAAGGGAGGTGAAGGCAAGAGGGCCTGGAGGAGGGACGAGGAGAAAGGCAGGTATGTAAAGCATGTGATTGCGGTGACAGGAAAACCACGGAATAACAGGAAGGACTTACGTAATTGTGGTTGATAAAAGATCGAATGTAAAGAGGAAGTAAAGGGGAACAAGGAGATACTGAAGAGACGTACAGAAAACATGCAATCGTTCGAAGTGAAGGGAAAGAGAAATTGATAGATACTGTAGATTAAATCAATCAATCAATCAATCAATCAATCAATCAATCAATCAATCAATCAAGAGAGAGAGAGAGAGAGAGAGAGAGAGAGAGAGAGAGAGAGAGAGAGAGAGAGAGAGAGAGAAAGGAGGGGTGGGGGGAGAGAAAGATAAAGACCGACATTCAAAGAGAATCCCCACAAACAGACAAGCAAGCATGCAGGCACGGGGCCCGAGCCGAGGTCAGGAGGCACAACAGGAGGCCCGAGACGCGTGAGGAGCGGCGTCCCGTTACGCAAAGGTTAGCGCCAAAGGCCAGGTATAATAAGTGCGAGTTCCAGGCAAAACTCCCAAGGGGTATGACAATGAAGTGGTCCACGCGCTTTTTTAGGGCGCCGGCGGAACAAAGAGCTCCCGTAAAAATGCCCCTACATTAGGCCACACTGCATAATATGAAGGCCGGTGGATCAGGGTATGGATCATGTTCAGACCAATGAATAATGGGCGTGACGAAGGTTAAGGCCATAAATAATGGTTATAGATCACGCCAAGACCAAAGAATGATAGGCACGGATCACCTTACGACCAACGACCAATAAGTATCACTCGCTCTAAGCCCCATCATCGTTATGGATCCCGAGAGAGAGTACCTCCGCGAAAATACCCACATTAGGGCAGACTGCATAATGCGAAGGCTAGCGAATGATGGGAATGGAGCATGGGTATGGCACCAAATGATCCCGTTAGCCCATACCCTCACCTCATCATCATTCTCTCTCCCACGCTTTAAAATGCACGCGTCGTTCGTCACAATGGCCATTCGCGCCCTCACACTTGCGTCTGGGTTTGGTAAGACGTCGCCGTGTTTACTCAGTTGGACGTTTTGTGAGAAGAAAGGGAGGGATGAGAGGTAGGAGGGAAGGAGGCGGAGCAGGGAAAGAGGGCGAGGAAGAAGGGAGAGGGGGAGAGGAGGGGAGAGGAGGGGGAGAGGAGGGGAGAAGATGAGGAAGAATAGGACGAAAAACAACAAGATGATAAAGAGGGAAGAAAGAAGGAAAAGAAAAAAAAAAAAAAAAAGAAGGGAGAGGGAGAGGAGAAGGAAGAAGATTACCAACAACATAAAACAAACGACTTTATACACTCACTATATACATACATCCGGTCAGACGCACATACAGACCGGCGGAAAAAAACTGCCTCTGCGGTTAGCACATCAGAGAAAGACAAAAAGGCGAATCAGGACGCTGCGCAGCCACGTGGTCGTCTACCTCCCTCGACCGCGGGCGACGACGACCCCCGTACTAACGACCTGTCTCACTGAAGAAGGAAGAGGGGAGGATGGAAGTGTAGATGGAGAATGAGAAAGAAAAGGAGGTGAAAAACGAGGAAAATGAGAAAGAAAAGGAGGTGAAAAAGAAGGAAAATGATGCAGAGAAGCAGACAGAGAAGTGAGAAAGAGAAGGAAAATGGGAAGCAGAGGAAGAAAAAAGATAAGGGGGAGAAGGAAGAGAATAAAAGAACCCCTATAACAAGTACCTCTCTTGCAAGACACACAAGGCGCGAAACAGTATCATTACGACCCCAAAGCCAATCTCCAGGAACACCGCCATGCCCTGCCTGACAACGACACCAAGGGTACGACTCTCACGACCTACGCCTCTCTTACGTGGCAAATGGCTGGTTATCATGCACTATTTCATAACACTCTGCCTAACTGCCTTTGGCTCGCGCCCGGCCTTGATTCCAGTCTTATTTATAGCCTGCAGCTGCTCTTCCTTCTTCTTCCTCTTCGATTTTTTCTCTTTCTTCTTTTATTTATCTCATTTCTTTCGTTTTTTCCTCTTCTTTATCAACTTTATCCTTTCTTCTCTTCTCCCTGTTCTTTATCATCTACCTGTTACAATTCTTCTTCTTCTTCTTCTTCTTCTTCTTCTTCTTCTTCTTCTTCTTCTTCTTCTTCTTCTTCTTCTTCTTCTTCTTCTTCTTCTTCTTCTTCTTCTTCTTCTTCTTCTTCTCCTTCTTCTTCTTCCCCCCCTTCTTCTTTTTCCTTCTCTTCCTACTCCCTTATAGAGAGTTAAATTTCCTACTCGTCTCTCCACATTGCGAAGTCGAAAGGCAGTAACATTTAAAAGGAGTAATCCTGCTTGTCGACCATTTAAAAAAACACCTAAGGACCACGCCTCACTTAGCCACATCAAGAAAAACATCAATATAAATGCACACAATCACGTCAGCAACAAACAAATGACAAAGAAACAAAAAGAAGAATACCAACGGACAAAAGAACGTCCATCGGTAACAAACAAAACGAACAAGAACAGCGCGCGCGTGTCCCAGACTGGCCACGGACGACAGTTGAACGGGCGAGGAGTTTGAACATCGACGGGCGCCCACCACCTGCCCCCCCCCCTTCTCCCTAACTGCTCCCTGTCTCCTCTTTTTACTCCTCTCTCCCTCCCTCTTACCTTCATGCTCCCTTCTCCCTGTCTCCTCTTTACCCACTGTTGTGTCTTTAGTTTTCCTCCTTCCTTCCCCCCGTTCCCTTACTTCCCTTTCCTCAAATTCACCCTCTCTCCTGCTTCCCTGATCCCCTCCCTTCCCCTTCCCCTTCCTCTTCCCCGTACCTCTCCACCCTCTTGAACGCCGCCCACACCTACGCACGAGACACTTAACCGCCGCCCGCATGTCTCTCCTTGCTGTCTTTGTTGTTTATCTTCTATTGTGCTTAATGTTTTATATGTTCTGTTTCTTCCTCGTTTACAAATACACAAACACACACACACACACACACACACACACACACACACACACACACACACACACACACACACACACACACACACACACACACACACAGCTATAAACCATATATCATAGTATAAATATTATGCGCAAGGATACACGATAGCATTTTAATCAAATTAGCAGCAGGGGGTAAACGCGCCTGTATCCCTACCACGTGTCTCCCCCGCCGTTTGCAATGTCTGCCAATCAGTCTTGTCGACGTCATCATTGCATGGCTTCTGCAACCTCATCTGCAACCCCCACCACAACTCGCAAATTATTTGCAATCCCTACCTATGATATATTTACAACGTTCGCTATGAACGGTCGAAATCAAAATCCTCAGCGAATCCCGAAAACCAGTACCGGTAATACTACATTAAAGGAAGATATATCGTAGCATTCAATTATTACTGGATATGAAACAACGCTTTCCTTTGGAGCAATATACGATTAGAAGCTTTTGGCAGAATCGCACACAACTCATAAACCTTGTTGGTTGACGCCACAGACACGTACCTCAATATTTACCAATCGAGACCATATTCGTCTTCTTCATGTTGCAGGTCTTACAAATATCCCGATCCACGTAACAGCGACATTCTCCTTGTGTTTACGTACGCCACGTTTATTTACATTCGTACCTGAGCGCACGGAAAATGGCAGTAAGTGAATCAGCGCGTCTTTCAAACCGTCGTCCCTGCAGTGGACCGGCCGCACGCGAAGGAGGAAGAAGGGGAGAGGGGGGGGGGGGTGATGCAAACGTCACTTTAGAAGGGGGGAAATAGAGATAACTGGAGGAATAAGAAATACAGACAAGAACGGAATGACTTACTCTTTTTATGCTAGCACTTGAAAGAGAACGGAAGAGATACAGATGCACACTGCAGATCGACAAACAGACCGAAAATAACCAATGAAAGACACGGAGAAAGAGAGAAAAAAAAGAACAGGAGATAGAGAAAAATTACGAGACAGATCAAAAGGTCGGGAGAATCATCAACCCCCCCCCCCCCCTCGATGCTCCTCTCTTGCCCACAATAATGAAAAGCATAAGTTATCAGCTCGACGGAGGGGAGCTCACTCGCCCCCTTTTGAGAGTGTCAGTTCAATATGCCGAGGTTCACACCCTCGTCCGCCCGGCACCCGAGGAACCACCCCTACAATCCCCCTATTACCCCCTACAACGCCTCCTACAACCCACTACATCCCCCACTTTTTTGTGGAATATACTACCAACACGAACGCATATAAACGCACGCACAAACACAAACGCCGGTAAGATGATGTTTACAAATGCGCAGACTTCCACTCGAAAACGTACACAAGGAGATGATGAAGATGATGCTAATGATGAAAATGATGATGTTAAGGAGGAGAAGGACGAGGGCGATGAGAACAAATACATACAAAAAAACTGAAACCAAAATACATAACAGCTTGCCACGAAGCTAAAGAACAAGAAAAGACGAGAGAAGAGCTGACGAGAGAAGAGACGGTCTACCTGGACGCTCTCATCTCCCTTCTCCCCCTCCCCCCTTCCCCCGTCTCTCCCCTCTCCTCCCCTCCTCCTCCGTGTTCTGTTACTTTGCAACCGTCACTGGAGCCTCGTGTAACGCCCGCGCTCGCTTGTAACTTCCACTCGGCCTTGTCAACCACAGACTCTTCCTGATTCATGGTTGTCTCTGTCATTAAGCTAAACGTGTCTCTACATCTATTTGTTTATCTCTACATGTATACCATTAGTTTTAGGTGTCCATTTGTCACTATAATTATAATAGTATATACTTACTATAACAATAACTATGGCAGTAAGACAAAAACGAAAAATAC
>NC_061850.1:8893371-8895514 GCF_019202785.1 Penaeus chinensis | reverse complement strand
ATTATTGTTAGTATTATTATTATCATTATCATCATCATCATCATCATCGACATTATTATTATTATCATTATTATTATCATCATCATTATTATCATCATTATCTATATTATCATTATAATGATATCAACATCTTTATACCTATCATTAATATTATAATTATTATTATCATTATTATTATTACTTTTATTATTATTATAATTTTATTATTATTATTATTATTATTATTATTATTATTATTATTATTATTATTATTATTATTATCATTATTATTTTTCAATTTATTGCTATTATCATTATCATCATTATTACCATTTTCATTGTTGTTATTAGTAGTAGTAGTAGCATTACTATCGTTATGATTAATTGTTATAATTAACAGTATCATTATTATCATTATCATTATTATTCTTATAATTATTATTGCTGTTATAATCATTATTATCATTATTATAATCATCATCATTATCATCACTATTATTATCATAACCATTATTCTTATCCATTTTATTATTGTAATCATTATCACCATCATTAATATCAAATTCTTAGCTTTATTGTAATTTTTCGTATTGTTATTATTATTATTATTATTATTATTATTGTTGTTATTATTACTATTATTATTGTTGTTATTGTTGTTGTTGTTACTGTCATTATTATTATTATTATTGTTATTATTATTATTATTATTATTATCATTATTATTATCATTATTATTATTATTATTATTATTATTTTATTATTATTATTATTACTATTATTATTATCATCATCATCATCATCATCATCAATCACTCTTATTATAAATATGATGATTATCATTATAATTGTTATTATCATTATCATAATCATCATCATCATAATCATCATCAGCATCATTATCATCACCATCATCATCGTCATCACCATCATCATCATCATAATCTTTATCATTATCGTCATCATCACGATCATCATTACCATTATTATTTCAGTATCCTTATCATTACTTTCTTCATAATACTATTGTTATTGTTGTTTCTGTTTCTGTTCTCAGCATTATCATCATCATTATTGCTATCATTAGCACTAAAAAAATACAACAATGATGATAATTGTAAGATAATATTATAAGATAATATCTATAACAATAATAAGGATTATTATTATTATTATCATCATTATTATCATTATTATGATCGGAACCATTATTATTATGCATTTTATTATTGTAATCATTATCACCATCATTAATATTAAATCATTAGCTTTATTGTGATTTTTATTATTGCTATTATGGTTATTATTATTATTATTATTATTATTATTATTATTATTATTATTATTATTATTATTATTATCATTATTATTATTATTATCATTATTATTATTATCATTATTGTTGTTGTTGTTGTTACTATCATTATCATTATTATTATTTTTTATTATTATAATTATCAATCATTCTTATTATCAATATTATGATTATCATTGTTATCATTCTTATTATCATTGTTATTATCATAATCATAATCATAATCATAATCATAATCTTCATCATCATCATCATCATAATCTTCATCATCATCATCATCATCATCATCACTATTCTCAGTTCTATCAATGATGATGATGATTATAATGATAAGGGAAAAATAATTATAACAATGATGATAATTATAAGATAATATTATAAGATAATATCAATAACAATGATAAGGATTATTATAACAATAATAATATTCATAAAGATCATCATGACAACAACAATAAAGATAATAATTATAATGAATACAATACACGTGCTGTATATCTGATATCTGGAAAGAACATTTTTCATTCATTTTTTTAATTCTGATAAAATGGTTATTTGTTCTCGCTCTTTACTTTTATCTAACACATGTGCAATTTATATTTTCCTTGAATTTGCCATGTGTGGAAAGTTTTCTAAACACTTGTTTGCTCATCTGGAACTTGAGTAGTTTGCAGAAGAAGGAACAGTCTAGAAAATTAAAAAAGTAAACACACAAAATCGCATATTTGATATTCTTTGTGATAATTAATATTCATAAATTCCTGAATATTCATATCGCGGCTAACCCTATTATATACTTAATAAGAGAAGGAAAGTATATGAAGTGATAACGAATACAGGAAATCCATG
>NC_061850.1:8880871-8885871 GCF_019202785.1 Penaeus chinensis | reverse complement strand
TTATCATTGTTATTATCATAATCATAATTATAATCATAATCGTAATCTTCATCATCATCATCATCATAATCTTCATCATCATCATCATCATCATCATCATCATCACTATCCTCAGTTCTATCAATGATGATGATGATTATAATGAGAAGGGAAAAATAATTATAACAATGATGATAATTATAAGATAATATTATAAGATAATATCAATAACAATGATAAGGATTATTATAACAATAATAATATTCATAAAGATCATCATGACAACAACAATAAATATAATAATTATAATGAATACAATACACGTGCTGTATATCTGATATCTGGAAAGAACAATTTTCATTCATTTTTTTAATTCTGATAAAATGGTTATTTGTTCTTGGTCTTTACTTTTATCTGACACATGTACAATTTATATTTCCCTTGAATTTGTCAGTGCATATCAGAGCTTTGACCCATTATCTTAATATGTTTACGATAAAAATACTCATGTGTGGAAAGTTTTCTAAACACTTGTTTGCTCATCTGGAACTTGAGTAGTTTGCAGAAGAAGGAACGGTCTAGAAAATTAAAAAAGTAAACACACAAAATCGCATATTTGATATTCTTTGTGATAATTAATATTCATAAATTCCTGAATATTCATATCGCGGCTAACCCTATTATATACTTAATAAGAAGGAAAGTATATGAAGTGATAACATATACAGGAAATCCGAGGTGAAAACGAGGCTGCCAAGCTCACACCTTTTTTTTTTTTTTTTTTTTTTTTTTTTTTCACGGGAAGCTGGAATTGCACGAAAAAGAGAGAGACCTTACCACAGGGATGAGTGAAAGTGATTTCTCTCACAGTTAAATATAAAACTATGATTCTAAATAATGTGTTTAATAACGTCAGTTCTTCAACACGCACATACACACACTCATCCAGGTATTTACTGTAACCTACGACAACTGTAATTACCATAACATTGTATATTTTCTGTTTATTGAATCAGTGTTTGGATGTAACGAAAGGAAAACACTTAAGTGATTTTATTAATCCAAACACATATCAAGACAAGTGCATTGGCACATAGAAATAAAGATTGAAACAATAACAAATAAAAGTAGAGAGCGAGATTTCATCAGATTTAATTAATAAGATTTTTTTTAAAGATATCAGATAACATATAGCACATGTATATGGATGCAACTCTTCAGAGAAGCGCCACGACTTATGGATTAATGTTAGCGAAAACTATGATCCAATTTTAGATAAAGGGCATTCAGATTATCCGAAACTCATCATCAAGTATGGACTTCGTATTTCCATTGTCGCTGTACAATGGACACACACGCACACACACACACACACACACACACACACACACACACACACACACACACACACACACGTAATGATAAAGCCTCTATATAATCATTGCAGTCCTACTGTAGTTTGCGTTCAGGTAATGTTCTGTAATGAAGAATATGATGTAGCATGTTTTCTGCTTACTGAATCAGTGTTTGGTGGCGAATAGAAGAAAAAGAAACTGCAATAGTTCGATTAGCCGCTACTAGATGGTGCAGCTACGGGAATCATTTACAAAGGTATCAGAAATTTGGAAAATATTGTTTTTTTTTTTATTATTTAGCTGCTACACATAGAGGTTTAAAGAATACTTTCGTGTTTCAAGAAATATGCAGTTATAACTGAAAATTACTGTATTGGAAGAAATACCCCCTCACCCACATAGGATCTACTATTTCGATAAACAAACAATTCCAGGAAATCCAGGAAAAAATCAATACTAAAAAGTTAACGACAATGATAATACATGTTTTATTATTATTTGTTTGAAGAAAACGACTAACAAATAATTTACCAAGTTAAAAAGAAAAAGAAGAAAAAAAGAAGCTAACACACTTACTCGTTATTTATATTCTACCAATCATACTCCTTGTTACAAACAACTAAAAATACTACTTGAAAAAAAAAAAAAAAATTTTGCTATGTTTACTTGCAAGAGGTTGCCAGATGTACAATAATGGGGCCCAGCATTGTTCACACTAATGCATATTTGTTTTCGTGTCTTTGTGTTTGTGTGATTTTCGATATTATGATTATCATCATCATCATCATTATCAGCATGATCGTTAACGACATCATCATCATCATCACCATCACCATCATTGCAATCATCATCATAATCATAATCATTATCGTCATCATCAGCATCACCATTATCATTATTACTATTATTTCAGTATCCTTATCATTACTATTAAATTACATAATACTTATCATCAATAGTATTACCATTGATATTGTTGTTGCTGTTGCTGTTATCAGCATTATCATCATCATTATTGCTATCACTAGCATTTAAATTATCATTTTCATTTTCATTTACATAAACATTTTCATTACTATCACCATTAATATGATGACTATCATGATCATTCCTATCATCATCATGTTAACGACAATTATTTTGCAGTGAATAATATTGCTTTAGCTGAAAGTATGATCAGACAGATGCATGAGTGTAGCAAATGTATGGTTGCAATATATGTTAAGAATTTTTTTTTCCCCATTTCATACAGCATCATAGGGTTTTAAAAGATTTGTAATCAGTTGATATTTCCCTGCATCAGATATGAGTTATGCACGGATAAAAAAAACGATTGAAGTTTGCCTAGATTTTTTTTGTATAGTAGTGTATGTATATTTGTCTCTGTGAGCGTGTGTATGTATGTGTGTGTGCGTGTGTGTGTATGCCGTCTTTTTTATTTGGCAGCTTTATCACATTACCCTTTTTCTTTCGATTTTGTTTTTCATTCACTCTGGAAGTATATTTTATGCTCGTTCGGCAAAGGCCGAGAACGTAACGAAATTATAACCACAACAAGAGTGTTTTGAGTGAACACACAAAACTCTTCATCTTTTGGCAACATTGAATGCGAAAAATATTTACTCTCAAAACGAAGTTATTTTTTTTGTTTTTGTGTTTTTTTATTATTATTTTCTGACAGTGGCCACGTTTTTACTTCTTTTTTTACCACTCTAATGAAGATATTGTGGTGAGTGAATATAAACGTATTTTTTTTTCATTTTACAGTTGCCTTTTAGGGACTATGAATATGAAAGCTCTCGTTTATGTGCCAACAAACGCTACGCTGCTCTTTTCTTCTTTCTTTTTTTTTTTTTTTTTGGGGGGGGGGGGAGGCTGGAGAAGGGGACATCCATACTTTCAAATCATAATCAGTATATTATGCATGGTATTCATTCCATTTAGACCCCCTCTTGTTCATTTCTCGTGATCATAAACTCTCCCTATTGTATCTAGTGTCCCTATCAGAAGGTGAACTCAAGTCTGCCGTCTCCCTAAAGCAACATCCGATCCTCGACGCTGTTTATTAATTCATCGAACTGCCTCATTAGCGCATCGTTACCGCCTTATGCAATAGACCTTAATGAGGAAAAATCCCTGAGCATATCAGTGTACGCACTCTGCACTGTACAGTATTAGTATGTGTGTATGTATGCGCATATAGACAGACAGATATTTAAGCATGTGAGTGTTATCTATACTCTTTCACACTATATACGAGCGCAGTATTCTACATAACTAAAGTAAGGGAGACGAGAAAGATGAAGGGAAGAGGAGCAGGGAAATGAAAGGGAGGAACCAAGACGCATTAGGAAAACTGATGACGATGGATGGATGGCAATGCTTGGTACTCAGTGTCAGTGCTATTATCATTATTGCTTTGTTGTTATCATTATTATACGCATCAGCATTATTATAACGAGAAAGGGAAGTCATCAGTAATGTGCCCAATGCTTTTTTGATGGCTCTCATTATATCTCTCTCTCTCTATATCTATCTATCTATCTATCTATCTATCTATCTATCTCTCTATCTGTCTCTCTCTCTCTCTCTCTCTCTCTCTCTCTCTCTCTCTCTCTCTATCTATCTCTCTCTATCTCTATCTCTCTTTCTCTCTCTCCTCTGTCTATCTATCTATCTGTCTGTTGGCTCTCTATCTATCTACCCAATTTATATTTTGTTTGTATATATGTGAGAGCGTGCGTCTCTTTGTCCCACTTATAGCCTGGTTTAAACGTATGTGGGAAACAAGGCTGGTCACGGAAATAGGATATTCAAAACAGTTTATTTGTTTAGTGGTGGGAAGAATAAAAAGTAAAGCTGTTTCTCACCTAAGTATCACTACACGGTCATAATGTAATAATGATATCAGTAATGATGATGATATGAAAATAATAATAATAATAATAATAATAATAATATAAATAAGGACAATTATGATAATAATAATAATTGTAATAACAATGATAATAATTTCATATTATTATTATTATTATTAACCCATTGCCGCCGGGGAAAGTGAATAACAAATTAATATGAAACCTTTCCTTGAATTGGCGAGTAAATGTATTTTCTTACTAGTGCTATGAATATCGATGGTGTTATTTCTATTACAAACATTATAATTACTATAATGTAATAAACATTAGTAATAGCAAAATAAGATAACGTAAATCATTTTCGTAAATGAAAGAAAAGGGTAAACGGGCGAGACAGGCAGTATTCGTAATTGGCTCATTGGTGATTTAGTACTAGTGTAGACATCTATGTGTAAAAACAATTAAACAACTAAACTCACGTCGGGAATGGAACATTCCAGTTGCCATCTAACCTTCGCCATGTTTTTCTCCTCCTACCCTGTCTTGTGCTTCGCTTGCCCTTCCTCGCTCCCTTTACCCCCCAACCCCCTCGTCCTACTTCTCCTATAGGCAACGTTTATAAACATGCCGAGCTGTGAGTGATATTCGGACTCTTACTCGGGATTGGACATCTTGCTGAATAAGGGCTGGCCATCAGTTGATGTTAAACTCTACGGATAATAAAATCCATATTTTAGTTAGTGAAATGCCAAGCACATTTTCTTTGATCAACTGGTAAATAGAGCAGTTATAAAAGTAAAAGTGGTAA
>NC_061850.1:8865871-8870871 GCF_019202785.1 Penaeus chinensis | reverse complement strand
TACATATATGTACATATATATATATATATATATATATATATATATATATACATATATATGCATACATTGGCAAAACAGGCAAGATTTTACAAACTGGTATTTGGTGCTGTAATCTAACTCTATGAGATTCCATGAGCCTGAAAAAATATTCTTTAGTTACATGATGAGGTGCAGATTTTTGTTAATTAACATGGAACCTAATGCATCTTGTGTGTGCTTATGTATGTGAGTTTATGCGTGTGTTTGTGCGTGTGTGTGTTTGTGCGTGTTTTTGTACGTATGTGTGTGTGTGTGTGTGTGTGTGTGTGTTTGTGGTTTGTGTATGTCTAAGTGTGTCTTTCAGTACGCATTTTTGTGTGTATTTGTGTGCGCGAGTTTGTGTATTGGATGTGCATGTGTGCGTATGACTTTTGTCTGTATGTGTGTGTGTGTGTGTGTGTGTATATCAAAGCATCAAAAAGAAGTGGAGGTGAGGCAGATAAACAGACAGGGAACCTCTTCTTTTAAGATCAAACAGCGAACCGAAATACCTTATCCGATTCTCAGTATCTTCCGAAGACTTGAAAGGCCATAAGAAAATCATATCCGTCTAGCAGGTCTGGATTCAATTCCAAATTTCAAAAAATATATATATATATATCTTACGCCTATATATTTAAAGAAATATGAGAATCGCAACTCAACGCACATCACAACACTGTTATGCTAAAAGCTATTTTGGAGTTCGTGGTAAGCTACTTTGTACGCAGCTACAGTATAGGCCTGCTAAACGCAAAAGTATATTTTCTTGTTTTTGCGAAATTTATTGAATACCTTTTTCAGACTTATTCACTGGTAATGGATTTGTAATTTAACGAACACACCTGACAATCTCTTTAAGTTTATGATTGTTACACTATATTATTTTCAGGATAATCATTATCATCATTATTATTATCATTGTTATTTTTCTTCTTATTATTATCATGAATATTATTACTACTACTACCATCATTACTATAATTAGTAGTACTAGTATTATTACCATTATTTCAATTATTATAAAAAATATTATTATTACTGCTACTATCATCGTTATTATTATAATTATCATTATCAGCATTATTAATATTATTATCATTATTACTATAATTATCATGTGCATTACTATTACCATTATCATGATCATTGTTATCTTTATTACTATAATTATAATGATCATTACTATTATTATTATCATCATCATAATCATTATTGTTATTAGCATCATGCTTATCAGTGAATAAATCACCCTTATCACCTTTATAGTAATATAATAAAAGTTTTGATGTATAATAACACCAAAAAAAAAAAAAAGAAAAGAGGAAAATACAAAGATTAATAAATTTACCATCTCTGTCTACTACTACTACTACTACTACTACTACTACTACTACTACTACTACTACTACTACTACTACTACTACTACTACTACTACTACTACTACTACTACTACTACTACTACTACTACTACTACTACTACTACTACTACTACTACTACTACTACTACTACTACTACTACTACTACTACTACTACTACTACTACTACTACTACTACTACTACTACTACTACTACTACTACTACTACTACTACTACTACTACTACTACTACTACTACTACTACTACTACTACTACTACTACTACTACTACTACTACTACTACTACTACTACTACTACTACTACTACTACTACTACTACTACTACTACTACTACTACTACTACTACTACTACTACTACTACTACTACTACTACTACTACTACTACTACTACTACTACTACTACTACTACTACTACTACTACTACTACTACTACTACTACTACTACTACTACTACTACTACTACTACTACTACTACTACTACTACTACTACTACTACTACTACTACTACTACTACTACTACTACTACTACTACTACTACTACTACTACTACTACTACTACTACTACTACTACTACTACTACTACTACTACTACTACTACTACTACTACTACTACTACTACTACTACTACTACTACTACTACTACTACTACTACTACTACTACTACTACTACTACTACTACTACTACTACTACTACTACTACTACTACTACTACTACTACTACTACTACTACTACTACTACTACTACTACTACTACTACTACTACTACTACTACTACTACTACTACTACTACTACTACTACTACTACTACTACTACTACTACTACTACTACTACTACTACTACTACTACTACTACTACTACTACTACTACTACTACTACTACTACTACTACTACTACTACTACTACTACTACTACTACTACTACTACTACTACTACTACTACTACTACTACTACTACTACTACTACTACTACTACTACTACTACTACTACTACTACTACTACTACTACTACTACTACTACTACTACTACTACTACTACTACTACTACTACTACTACTACTACTACTACTACTACTACTACTACTACTACTACTACTACTACTACTACTACTACTACTACTACTACTACTACTACTACTACTACTACTACTACTACTACTACTACTACTACTACTACTACTACTACTACTACTACTACTACTACTACTACTACTACTACTACTACTACTACTACTACTACTACTACTACTACTACTACTACTACTACTACTACTACTACTACTACTACTACTACTACTACTACTACTACTACTACTACTACTACTACTACTACTACTACTACTACTACTACTACTACTACTACTACTACTACTACTACTACTACTACTACTACTACTACTACTACTACTACTACTACTACTACTACTACTACTACTACTACTACTACTACTACTACTACTACTACTACTACTACTACTACTACTACTACTACTACTACTACTACTACTACTACTACTACTACTACTACTACTACTACTACTACTACTACTACTACTACTACTACTACTACTACTACTACTACTACTACTACTACTACTACTACTACTACTACTACTACTACTACTACTACTACTACTACTACTACTACTACTACTACTACTACTACTACTACTACTACTACTACTACTACTACTACTACTACTACTACTACTACTACTACTACTACTACTACTACTACTACTACTACTACTACTACTACTACTACTACTACTACTACTACTACTACTACTACTACTACTACTACTACTACTACTACTACTACTACTACTACTACTACTACTACTACTACTACTACTACTACTACTACTACTACTACTACTACTACTACTACTACTACTACTACTACTACTACTACTACTACTACTACTACTACTACTACTACTACTACTACTACTACTACTACTACTACTACTACTACTACTACTACTACTACTACTACTACTACTACTACTACTACTACTACTACTACTACTACTACTACTACTACTACTACTACTACTACTACTACTACTACTACTACTACTACTACTACTACTACTACTACTACTACTACTACTACTACTACTACTACTACTACTACTACTACTACTACTACTACTACTACTACTACTACTACTACTACTACTACTACTACTACTACTACTACTACTACTACTACTACTACTACTACTACTACTACTACTACTACTACTACTACTACTACTACTACTACTACTACTACTACTACTACTACTACTACTACTACTACTACTACTACTACTACTACTACTACTACTACTACTACTACTACTACTACTACTACTACTACTACTACTACTACTACTACTACTACTACTACTACTACTACTACTACTACTACTACTACTACTACTACTACTACTACTACTACTACTACTACTACTACTACTACTACTACTACTACTACTACTACTACTACTACTACTACTACTACTACTACTACTACTACTACTACTACTACTACTACTACTACTACTACTACTACTACTACTACTACTACTACTACTACTACTACTACTACTACTACTACTACTACTACTACTACTACTACTACTACTACTACTACTACTACTACTACTACTACTACTACTACTACTACTACTACTACTACTACTACTACTACTACTACTACTACTACTACTACTACTACTACTACTACTACTACTACTACTACTACTACTACTACTACTACTACTACTACTACTACTACTACTACTACTACTACTACTACTACTACTACTACTACTACTACTACTACTACTACTACTACTACTACTACTACTACTACTACTACTACTACTACTACTACTACTACTACTACTACTACTACTACTACTACTACTACTACTACTACTACTACTACTACTACTACTACTACTACTACTACTACTACTACTACTACTACTACTACTACTACTACTACTACTACTACTACTACTACTACTACTACTACTACTACTACTACTACTACTACTACTACTACTACTACTACTACTACTACTACTACTACTACTACTACTACTACTACTACTACTACTACTACTACTACTACTACTACTACTACTACTACTACTACTACTACTACTACTACTACTACTACTACTACTACTACTACTACTACTACTACTACTACTACTACTACTACTACTACTACTACTACTACTACTACTACTACTACTACTACTACTACTACTACTACTACTACTACTACTACTACTACTACTACTACTACTACTACTACTACTACTACTACTACTACTACTACTACTACTACTACTACTACTACTACTACTACTACTACTACTACTACTACTACTACTACTACTACTACTACTACTACTACTACTACTACTACTACTACTACTACTACTACTACTACTACTACTACTACTACTACTACTACTACTACTACTACTACTACTACTACTACTACTACTACTACTACTACTACTACTACTACTACTACTACTACTACTACTACTACTACTACTACTACTACTACTACTACTACTACTACTACTACTAC
>NC_061850.1:8845871-8848371 GCF_019202785.1 Penaeus chinensis | reverse complement strand
GACTGAAACTTCAAGGCAACAATCTTCTATTCATCTCGAGCTTAATTCCACGCATGGTTTCCATTAAAAAAAAAAAAAAAATAATAATATTAATAATAAAAAAATAGAAATAAACCAAACAGATATAATTTACGACTGAGATACGCACGTGGTACCCATACCAGCGTTTGAAGAGCATAAAGAGGCTTCGGCGGAGATGACCCGCGACAATTAACAGCATGCTTTTTTTTCTCCTTTTGATAAAACAGTAATGATAACAATGATGATAATGAAAATAATGATGATGATAATAATGATAATGATAATAATAGTAATAACAAAAATGATAAGGATTATAACAGTAATAACAATATTAATGATGATAATGGTAATAATAATCATTATAATAATAATAACAATAATAATAATAATAATGATAATGATAATAATAATAGTAATAATAATAATGATAATAATAACAATAATGATTTTAATGATGATTATTATAATAATAAAAACACTAATGATAATAATGACAGTAATAAAAATGATAATAATGATAATAATAGTAATAATAATAATAATTATTATTATTATTATCATCATTATCATTATAACATCAATAATAATAATAATAGTAATAACCATAATGGTAAGGATAATGATATTAATGATAATGATAATAACAATAGTCATGATAGCAACAACAATAATAAAAATAATAAGGATAATAATAATTATTGTTATCATTATTATAAAGATTATAATTATTGTTATTATTATAATTATCACCATTATCATTGTTATTATTATAATTATCACCATTATCATTGTTATTGGTGTTATTATCATTATTATCATCATTATCATTATCATTAGATAACATATTATATATTAGATAACATATTAGAACATTTAGGAATTCAGAATATTTAATAAAACCAATTTTTTTTTCGGAAGAAGCCGTCGAAATAAAAGCCAATTTTCCCATCAGATCACCCAGGAAATCAGGAACGCAAGGGCACATATCAAACAGATTCGGAGACGAGAGCAGTAGGTCTTTGTGAACCCAGAGGCATGATATGCTGAGGCGAGTGAAGGCTTTGATTGAAAAAAAAAAAAAAAATATGTAAACAGAGGCAGATGCTTTGCTCCTTCCCGGACTGACTTGAGCATCATAGGTGTTTTCCCAGCACGTGTTCATGTTGCCAACTGAGTCAGATTTTTTTTTTTTTTTTTTTTTGTGTATTTTTTGTTTGTTTGATTTTCAAAGATGTTATTTCCTGGTTTGATTTTTTGGATGATTTGATAGGTTACGTCTTCGTGCTAATAGTCAAACGTAATGCTGTATTTAAAAAAAAGAAACAATTTTGATAATACTTTGAAATTTAAAGTAACAAAATGAAGACAGATGAAACGATGGGAAGATAATGGAAAGGAATTAAGCAATATATGTAGTTTCAGTGGAAGGTTTGTCGAATACTAAAACTATTCACGAGGTCAATTTTACCTTGACTCACACACACCCACAGTCACACAGATACCCACACACACAATCATATAGACATACAGACATTCGAACGGTTGCATGTCTCACAGAATAGCGGCAGGAGATTCACTTAAGCAAGAAAATGTGGCATAAACTGCAATATGTCGCCACCCACGGCTCACATTATTCTTCTAAAGGATGCCGCAGATCCCGCTGAGCCGTGATATTGCAAAGGAACATGTTGCAGAAAGGTCTTTCATTATATGTACGTACATTTATAGATAGATAAAGATACAGATATATGTGTGTGCGTGTATGTGTATATATATATATATATATATATATATATATATATATATATATGTATGTATATATATACATATATAGTTTGTTTTAATTTTTTTATACAGCCATTCATTCCACTGCAGGAAATAGGCCTCTCTCAATTCACTTCTTGAGAGGCTATATGGCAGTGTCACCTCTGCCTGATTGGATGCCCTTCCTAATCAACCGCGGTTCAGCGCGCTAACACTTGTGCCGCGACGATGACTTCCCCTACGACACCTGTGCTTGACTCCTCAGCCTGCGCTCTGACTGTTGGCTCGAGCCGAGTAAAGGGCATATCGCCTTGAGAAGTTAAACGCAGGTGTCGTAGGGAAAGTCGCTGCCGTGGCACAAGTGTTAGCGCGCCGAACCACGGTTGATTAGGAAGGGCATCCAATCAGGCAAGGGTGGCACTGCAATATAACCCCTCAATAGTGAAATGAGAGAGGCCTATGTCCTGAAGTGGAATGAATGGCTGTTAAAAAAAGAAAAAGATTAAAAGAGAGAATATAAAAAAAAGAGAATATATATATACAGATATATACACATATATGTATGTATATGTATGTATGTATATATATGTATATATATATGTATATATATACGACTATACATATATACGTATAAACATACATATGTACCTACATTTATACTTACATGCATATATATATATATATATATATAATATAAATATATATATATGTATAT
>NC_061850.1:8820871-8825871 GCF_019202785.1 Penaeus chinensis | reverse complement strand
CAATTTAAATGCTGTTCTCCAACTTTACATTTTTACTTTCAAACAGGCAATCAACTCAGAGATGACTACGCTCCAGTTTAAGATGAGTGAATGAAAATGAATGGGGTGATGACTCAGAAAAATAAGGATACAAATAGACTAAACATTTTAAGGCAGCCCTGTAGCCTTTTCTAATGTCCTGTTTCTCGGACCTTTCCCTTAAAAAGCCGATCTTTAATAAATTCGTTTAGCTGGTTAATAAATGAGTGCTAACTGACAACAAACTGCATGAGGTGAAACAGAAACAGGAAGGAATCATTAGCATGCTACTTAATCGCCTATGACCTTTTACTTTGCCAATAAATAAACTTATATAACAGTGATATCGTAAAAAAACAACAACGTCACGACTGTCGATAAGGAGGCTTTGTCTGATCCCTTTCCTATTCTCTGAGAACGAGCTATTATAAACCTTGATTGAAGATTACTATGACGAAAGGATGTAAATACCGTTTTACGTGTAGATGAGTTATTATCTGTGATGCTAACAAATTAGTTCAGTTTTTCAGCGAGAGCGGTTTTAAAGCTCGACTGATCTTGAGAATAATGACTGAATACCCTTGTAAATTAACCCAAAGAAATGTGAACAGGTTTTACGCATGTCGCAAGACCGCCCTCGTCTTCCCGTTTTCCGTATTGTTAGGTACTGCGTTGAGTAGAAATAAGACAAAGTCAAATGTTTTTGGTGGGATTCCTTTTGAGGTTTATCTCATCAGCAATCTCTGTACGGCCGTAACGAGTTCCACGTGCGTTCCTCAACCGTAATGGATCTATGGTGTTTTATCAGGATGCCACGCGTGAAAATGAGTTAAGAATGAAAAGAGGGATTTAGCCTCGAAGTTTCAGCCTCGTGGACACCCCTCGATGCCCTCGCGTCTCAAAAGGATCTGTTTGTCTCCACTCCTTACCGAATTCCGCCTTCCTCGTTCGTGCAATCAACTGTTGCGAGAAAAATGATCAGGCTCATGACGAATTCCATGCGCATTTTTCAGACGCAATTACATCAGCGGCGTTAAACACTAATCCCTTTTAAATGCCATGAAATTGAGTTCCCGAGAAGAAAACCCGCCGCTGGATTCGGCCTTAATAGACGCCCCTGTATAGAGTGAAGGGACCCATGTGTTCCCTTTGATGACCTCTCAGCTCATTTACTGATTGATCGGCGTCTCCTCCTCTGGCTCCTGCTGATCCGATTCGCTTCAGAGTTGCACGTAAGATCAGCAGGGCAGTGTGGGCGGACGAGCTATGGCTGCAAAGGGCGTTAGATGGAGTGCATATAGCTAGGTCTAGTGGTTCTCGATAGAGGCAGGGGGCGTTAGATAGAGTGCATGCAGCAGGGTCTGATTAAAGAGATAAAAGATGGAATTTTACATTTCTGTTGTTTGTAACTGTACTGTTCACCAAAAAATATAATACAGCATATATAATTTCTCTGGTACTGACATAGGCATATACTTTTACATAATATACTTTGTCTCATTAGAATAATATATCTCCAGAAAAAAGTAATATACTAAAGTAATATAAGAATTAACCAGTAATTCAGATCGTCGTACAAATAAACATGACCATCTAGTTGTAAACGAAGTAAAGTGAATGCGACAACAGCTTCCGCAGATGATGGTGCCCCCCCCCCCCCTCCCACATATGAATATGAATAATACACTTTAGCCTGGGGGTGAGGCATGATACACACACACATACACACACACACACATACACACACACACACACACACACACACACACACACACACACATATATATATATTTATATATATAGATATATATATATGTATATATATATGTATATATATATATATATATATATATATCTGTGTGTGTGTGTGTGTGTGTGTCATCATCATTCATCATCATTATGGAGCTAACGCCGGCAGGGGCGCATAGCCGCATCCACCCTCCGCTTCCACCTACGAGGATCCCTCGTGGCGAGCCGCCAGGCAGGGGCCCGGCCCATCTCTAGTTCCTCACGACAGGTTTGATCGATTTGCCCAAGCCACGACCTTCTCGGTCGTCCCACAGGCCTCCTCCACCCAGGGTTGTCTCGAACAGAGACAACCTGATGGGCAGGATCATCCTGTGGGAGTCGAGCCAAGTGGCCATATAGCCTGAGTTGGCGATCACGGATTGTGCAAGTAACAGGTCCTGTACCGGTCTCACGGTGCAGCCGTTGGTTGGACACATGGTCCCGCCAACTGTACCCCATGATCCGGCGCAAGGATCTGTTACAAAAGGCATCAAGACGAGATTCCAGAGCACAAGATAGTGTCCAAGTTTCACTACCATAGAGTAAAACTGGCAGTATCAGGGCCTTGAAAACACGTAACTTGGTCCTTCTGCACAGGTACCGACATCTCCAAATACTCTTGTCGAGAGATTTCATGACCCCTGCTGCCAGGCCAATCCGTCTACTGACTTCTTGGTCTGACAGCCCAGAGTCGTGAAATGCACTACCGAGGTATATAAAGCTCTTTGTGACTTCGATGTTTTCCCCGCAAGCACGTATCGACTGTACAGGGTCTCCTAGCAGGCCCCCAAAATCCTGGATCTTGGTCTTGGTCCAGGAGACCTCTAGCCCCAGGGGCTTCGCTTCATTGCTAAATGCATCAAGAGCCGCTACAAGGGTTTCCAGAGATTCAGAGAGTAAGACAACATCATCGGCAAAGTCAAGGTCTGTAACCTTGATATTGCCCAGAGTTGCTCCACAGTGACTTTGGACAGTAGCTCTACCCAGTATCCAATCCATGCAAGTGTTGAAAAGTGTTGGTGCAAGAACACAGCCTTGCCTCACCCCTGAACTAACAGGGAAGAAGCTCGACAGGCCCCCACCACACTTTACAGCACTTTCAGTGCCTGTATACAGGTTTGCTATTAGTCCAATAATCCTTATTGGAATTCCTCTTAGTCTCAGGATCTCCCAGAGAGATTCGCGATGCACCGTGTCAAACGCCTTCTTGAGATTGATGTAGGCTGCGAGCAGCCCACGTCCGAACTCACGACGGCGTTCTATAATGATTCGAAGCGCCAGGATGCGGTCTATTGTGGACTTACCAGGAGTGAAACCAGATTGCTCCGGTCTTTGGTGCCTCAACAGGTGGTCCCTGATACGTCTCAGTAAGATGTGTGCGAGTACCTTGCCTGGTACACTGAGTAGTGTAATGCCTCGGTGATTGCTGCAGTCCCACCGATCCCCTTTCCCCTTCCAGAGAGGGATGACCACACCCCTCAGCAGGTCAGGGGGAAAGGTACCAGTCTGCCAGATGGCAGACAGGACTGCATGCAAGCCCCTTGCCATAGGTTCTCCACCAGCCTCGGTCAGGGAGGGTGGATCCTCGCTGATGGGTGGATCTGGCAGAGGAGTCTCAACATTACCCGCATCCATGTTAACTGTTGGTGGATCAACCTTATACAACTGCTCAAAATACTCAGCCCAACGCACACGCACCCCATCAGGATCTGAGATTATCTGGCCACTTGCTGAGCGGACTGCAGCCGTCTGTGAGGGGGGCTTGGAGTTCAGCTTTCTCAGAGCTTGGTAGGCAGGACGAAGGTCATTTACAAGGAAATGGCTTTCGACCTCCTCTGCAAGACTACTGATAAACTGTTCCTTATCCCTTCTCAACAGTGACCTAGTCCTGCGCACCAGAGAGCGGTGCAAAGTGCGATCCCCTGACAGTCGAGCCGCACGACAAGCATCTGTGGCTTCCAGCGTCTCCTGCGAGATGGAATTCTGTCTTGTTCTTGGGCGTTCACCAATGGATTCCTGAGCTGCATCAAGCGTTTCACGCTTGAAGGTATCCCACATAAGAACAGGGTCTGTCTGGCCCTCGAGTGCTGTGAGACGACCAGAGATAGCCTCGGCAAACCCCCGGGTACACTCGTCCTCCCTCAATCTGTCCAAATTAAACACCCTAGGGTGTTCATTTGGGCGGCGGGGGGTTCTAAAGTGGACCCGGAGAGTAGCCACCACTATTCTATGGTCAGTTCCACAGAACTCAGCGCTTCGATATACCCTGCAGTTCTGGAGGATCCTCCATCGAGTGCTAACGAGGATGTGGTCGATCTCCTTGGCCACTCTTCCTGTATCGCTGTACCAAGTCCAGCGATGCGGGACAGAACGCTGATACCAGGAGCCAGAAATCCTCAATTTCTGGGACCTAGCAAAGTCACGGAAAAGGAGGCTATTCTCACTGCCAGCATCAGCTCCTGAGCCATGAGGACCGACAGACATCTCGTAGCCAGCTCGATCACAGCCGGATACCGCATTGAAGTCGCCCAGCACAATACGAATATCTCGCCGAGGACATCTGTCTGCCACAGATGCAAGTTTGGCGTAAAACATCTCTTTCACCTCAAGTTTATATACATCCGTAGGAGCGTATACAGCAACAAGAGACATGAAGCCAAATGAAAGCTTCAGTCTCAATATCATGATACGCTCATCGACTGGAGTGACCTCAACTACCAAGGGTTGAAGTCTGCTGGAGATGGCTATGGCTACTCCCTGGAGATGGTGGCCATCACTGCGGCCCGACCAGTAGTAGGTGTAGCCACCCTCACTAATCGTGCCACTGCCAGGTCTTCTCACCTCCGAGAGAGCAGCCACCTCAACTCTCAGCTGTTTCAATTCCCTCGATAGTAGTGGTAACCGATCGTCCTGTCGCAGGGAACGGATGTTCCAAGCCCCCACCCTAACAGTCCGCCTGAGGTCTAACCTCGGGCAGTCACTCCGGGTGGGCGCCACCTCTGCCACCCCTACCGACGCCGCCCCATGTAGAGGAGGTTGGCTGGCTGCAGGCCCCATAATCCACCTGCAGGGCTCCCTAGGGCTTTCCCCCACAAGCATCACGCCAGGCTGGCGGCCGCTGGGACCCAGCTGGGACTGGGGGTAACCCCCCCTCCCCACCCGAGTCCCAGCGGTCGCCAACCCAGAGGGACCCA
>NC_061850.1:8788371-8790871 GCF_019202785.1 Penaeus chinensis | reverse complement strand
AATCCCAACCTCCTGTGGGCTATGATACTCTGCTCCGAAAATTCGGGATTTATGACCTTGAGAATATTGACAATCAATTTCTTGTCATCGTTGTATCGCTCGATTCCATCTCCTACAACTTTTTCATGTCCCAATATGACTATGTCCTTTTTACATCAGCTACATCGCCACAAGCCTCGAGGCCCCAAGTCAGCACCGTAAGTGGGGCTCAAGGAGAGGCCGCAGCACTTCGATCGCACTTGAGCATCTGAGGCTGTGATATAATGAGTCTACTTCACCGCTCATGCCCGGCCTTGTCCTCTCTCCTCCTCCTCTTTCGTCATTCTCGTCTTCCTTTTCCTTACACTTTCCTTTTCGTCTCCTTCCTCTCCCCCGTCTCTTTCCTCTCCTCCGTCTCCTTCCTCTCCTCCGTCTCTTTCCTCTCCTCAGTCTCCTTCCTCTCCTCCGTCTCCTTCTCCTCCGTCTCCTTCTTTTCCTCCGTCTCCTTCCTCTCCTCCGTCTCGTCTCTTTCCTCTCCTCCGTCTCTTTCCTCTCCTCCGTCTCCTTCCTCTCCTCCGTCTCGTCTCTTTCCTCTCCTCCGTCTCCTTCCTCTCCTCCGTCTTCTTCTTCTCCTCCGTCTCCTTCCTCTCCTCCGTCTCCTTCCTCTCCTCCGTCTCCTTCCTCTCCTCCGTCTCCTTCCTCTCCTCCGTCTCCTTCCTCTCCTCCGTCTCCTTCCTCTCCTCCGTCTCCTTCTTCTCCTCCGTCTCCTTCCTCTCCTCCGTCTCCTTCCTCTCCTCCGTCTCCTTCCTCTCCTCCGTCTCCTTCCTCTCCTCCGTCTCCTTCCTCTCCTCCGTCTCCTTCCTCTCCTCCGTCTCCTTCCTCTCCTCCGTCTCCTTCCTCTCCTCCGTCTCCTTCCTCTCCTCCGTCTCCTTCCTCTCCTCCGTCTCCTGCCTCTCCTCCGTCTCGTCTCTTTCCTCTCCTCCGTCTCCTTCTTCTCCTCCGTCGCCTTCTTCTCCTCCGTCTCCTTCCTCTCCTCCGTCTCGTCTCTTTCCTCTCCTCTGTCTCCTTCCTCTCCTCCGTCTCCTTCCTCTCCTCCGTCTCCTTCCTCTCCTCCGTCTCCTTCCTCTCCCCCGTCTCCTTCCTCTCCTCCGTCTCCTTCCTCTCCTCCGTCTCCTTCCTCTCCTCCGTCTCGTCTCTTTCCTCTCCTCCGTCTCCTTCCTCTCCTCCGTCTCCTTCCTCTCCTCCGTCTCCTTCCTCTCCTCCGTCTCGTCTCTTTCCTCTCCTCCGTCTCCTTCCTCTCCTCCGTCTCCTTCCTCTCCTCCGTCTCCTTCCTCTCCTCCGTCTCCTTCCTCTCCTCCGTCTCCTTCCTCTCCTCCGTCTCCTTCCTCTCCTCCGTCTCCTTCCTCTCCTCCGTCTCCTTCCTCTCCTCCGTCTCCTTCTTCTCCTCCGTCTCCTTCCTCTCCTCCGTCTCCTTCTTCTCCTCCGTCTCCTTCCTCTCCTCCGTCTCCTTCCTCTCCTCCGTCTCCTTCTTCTCCTCCGTCTCCTTCCTCTCCTCCGTCTCCTTCTTCTCCTCCGTCTCCTTCCTCTCCTCCGTCTCCTTCTTCTCCTCCGTCTCCTTCTTCTCCTCCGTCTCCTTCCTCTCCTCCGTCTCCTTCCTCTCCTCCGTCTCCTTCTTCTCCTCCGTCTCCTTCCTCTCCTCCGTCTCCTTCTTCTCCTCCGTCTCCTTCCTCTCCTCCGTCTCCTTCCTCTCCTCCGTCTCCTTCTTCTCCTCCGTCTCCTTCCTCTCCTCCGTCTCCTTCTTCTCCTCCGTCTCCTTCCTCTCCTCCGTCTCCTTCCTCTCCTCCGTCTCCTTCTTCTCCTCCGTCTCCTTCCTCTCCTCCGTCTCCTTCCTCTCCTCCGTCTCCTTCCTCTCCTCCGTCTCCTTCCTCTCCTCCGTCTCCTTCCTCTCCTCCGTCTCCTTCCTCCCCTCCGTCTCCTTCCTCTCCTCCGTCTCCTTCCTCTCCTCCGTCTCCTTCTTCTCCTCCGTCTCCTTCCTCTCCTCCGTCTCCTTCTTCTCCTCCGTCTCCTTCCTCTCCTCCGTCTCCTTCCTCTCCTCCGTCTCCTTCTTCTCCTCCGTCTCCTTCCTCTCCTCCGTCTCCTTCTTCTCCTCCGTCTCCTTCCTCTCCTCCGTCTCCTTCCTCTCCTCCGTCTCCTTCTTCTCCTCCGTCTCCTTCCTCTCCTCCGTCTCCTTCTTCTCCTCCGTCTCCTTCCTCTGTCCGTCTACTTCCTCCCCTTCCTCTCCTCCGTCTCCTTCTTCTCCTCCCCCTCGCTGTTGACCCTTTGTTGGATGTCCCCTTTGATGTGCTTGTGATACACATATTCATTCTATTTTTATCGTGTCACCTTTGGTTTTATTGCCTTCATGTTTGCGCAAGTCAACCACTGTCTCGATCTTCTTTTTTCTTATTTTTGCAACTTTTTTTTTTGTTTTAACTTTCGTCCCACTAACTGGCTTAAGCATTTCGCAAAAGAATTTAATTTG
>NC_061850.1:8778371-8780871 GCF_019202785.1 Penaeus chinensis | reverse complement strand
AAAAAAAAAAAAAAAAAAAAAATATATATATATATTTCGGGGATGTTTTAAGCACCTACATTTCACATGAAGTTTAAGATAATTAATGCCAGTTTTGGCTTTCTGTTCGAAATTGAAGAAACTTGACTGGGTTACCGGATGTACTTCGCCTAGCCTAATTCTTAATGAATAAACGAATAAGTACACAGATATATATATATATATATAAACAGATACAAGATAATAAATAAATAAAAGAAAATTCGGGTGGTTTGAAACCATTGGGAGGAAAAAGACTGAGAATTAGTCTCGTTTAGTCATTTTTGAAATATGCATAAAGCTTAGAAATCTGAAGAAGGAAATGCAATGGTTATAAACGCTCCACATAACGTTCCCTGGTATTATGAACAACACCCGGTTGGAACGAGAACTGCGTAATGTGAAGCACAATGCAATCGCCAGCACACTAAGATATTTATAAGAATCAGTCCAAGGAGGGACCACCCGGCGCCATGTACTCTCCCCAACCGCCTTGCTTCGTACCCTGCTTTTATTTTTCTTACAGATAGATAATCATCCCTCGATAACGGGAATTTGAATCTGAACGATTTCATAAACAGCGAATTTGAATTTTGAGGGATGTTCCGCCAAAAATGACACAAAAAAAAACTATGAAATAAGAACATGGTGCTGTACAAAGATAAAGGTACCGTGTTGAACTCATATGTATTCTTCTTTTTGAAAACCAAAAACACCTGGGTGTATCTGGTCTTTGATCTTGTGAAGAGGGCGGTTATTCAGAACTACATCACAAGTTTTAAAGGGGCAAGACCTCTGAGAAATCAGCTTGTCGTCCACAGGCTGTTCTTGGAGTCAGTAATTCCCTTTTTCCAAGCTAAGCTGACAATACCTGTTCCTGCTTTTGATTTGCAGCATCGCTAGGATTCTTGCTGAAAGTCCACAAGAGCATCTGTGTTTCAGCTGACGAACAGAAGCTCGCGTTGTTGTGAAAAGAGCTTTATGGCGGGGTCTTTGTTCAGATGGAATGCTTGTTTGCTTTGGGATGATGGAGACAAAGGAGAAAGAGAGAGAGGGAGAGAGAGAGAGAGAGAGAGAGAGAGAGAGAGAGAGAGAGAGAGAGAGAGAGACAGACAGACGGACAGACAAACAGATAAAGAGAGAGAGAACACAAGTCTACTCCAGCAAACGGGATATTGCATTGTGCAGTGATACGATAAAACAACGAGAGCAACCGTGTACACATTCATACATACATAATTGCTTATCTGCAAACATACACACACACTCTCTCTCTCTCTCTCTCACACACACACACATTCACACACATACTCGTGTGTGTGTATATGTATATATATATATGTATATATATGTGTGTGTGTATATATATATATATATATATATATATATATATGTATACACACATACACACACACGCACACACATGATAATAATAATAATAGATAATAATAATAGTAATAATAATAATGATAAAGCCAATAATAATAATACATATGATAATGATGATAATAATAATAATAATAAAATAATAAGAATAATATAATGATAATTATGATAATAACATTGATAATAATTTATGATGATAATAATGATAATGATAATGATATTAGTCATAATCATAATATTAGTAATAAAAGTAAAAATAAGCATGATTATAACAGTAATAATGATAAAAATAATATAATGAGAATAGTAATAATATTAATAATAATGATCTTAATAATGATAATAATAATGATAATAATATTGATAATGATAATAACAAGATTGATAATAATAATAACGGAAATAGTAACACTATTGATAATAATAATGATGATAGTAATAATAATAATAACGAATATGAAAATTTTGATAATAACACTAATCATAATAATAATGATGATAATAATAACAATAATGATAACAATATTAATGATAATGATAATAATGATAATAATGATAATGATAATAATAATAATAAATAATACTAATTATAATAATAACAATAATAATTATAATAATTAGCATTATAGAGAAAATAATGATAAAAATAATGATAATAATAATAATAATGATAATAATGATGATAATAATAATGATGACAATAATGATAATAATAACTAATAATTGTAATTATAATAACAATAATGATAATATTAAAGATAAGTATAAAGTTATCAACTATAATAACGTTATACATGTTAAATTTACTGTTATTTTTAAGTGGTCGCTTTTATATTTTAGGACTAGATTTTATCATCTATCTGTTAGTATCATTATTATTGTTATTATTATCATTATCATTATTATTACCCATATTTTTTATGATTATTATTATTACTACCTTTATTTTTTATGATTATCATTATTATTCCCCTTATTTTTTATGATTATCATTATTATTATCGTCATTATCATCATTATTATTACTTTCATCCTCGTTGTTATTATCAATTTGCAACTTTAATTTTATCGCTCAGTCGCTTTCGTTCATCGTTTT
>NC_061850.1:8760871-8763371 GCF_019202785.1 Penaeus chinensis | reverse complement strand
TATGTCACCTCAGATGCTTGTTGCAAGAAGGAAATCATGGACTAGCAAAAGATACGTTCTCCAAACTGCGGAACATCCTAACACGATTGCGAATCCTGGGCAATGACGGCTGAAACAAGGCGTAATATAGAGGCTGCAGAAATATGGTTTTACCGCAGGATGTTGCGCACCTCATACACTGACCGAGTGAATTGATCCGTGAGCAACTCAAATTCCTCGGAAATGCAATTCGTAAAGACACATTCGAAAACCTTAGCTTAAGTGGTAAAAGGCAAACGAGCTCGAGGTAGACCGATAAAAAAAATTTCTTAACAATCTTAACAAACACTTCGATGCCTCTGGGACAGCCTGACACCATGAGACATAGCGCCAAGTAGTTCGTTAAACACCGGATCAGTGATAGCACAGAAAAATAAGATATATTTTCCTCTTTTGGCTTCTCCCCTCAAGGCTCGCCACAACGGAATGATCTGAATCATAGTCTTGGCTTGTTTTTACAGCCGGATGCCCTTCTTGCCGCCAACCCTCCCCATTCATCTGGGTTTGGGACCGGCACTCGACATTCCACTGGATTGTGGACTCCCATGTCTGCAGTCAACCGAGGTGAAGTTCCTTGCCCAGTGGAACAACGCGCCGGCAGGTGACTCGAACTCTCGAACTGCACACACACACACACACACACACACACACACACACAGACACACACACACAGACACACACACACACACACACACACATATGTATATATATACATATATATATATATATATATATATATATATATATATATATATGTAACGATGTTAATGTATCTACGCACTTGTAATAGCTGGTTATTGAAAATTATATACAAATATTAATCAATCACAGCAAAACTTTGCATTATACCAATTATATCATGAATTATAACATATCAATGGAATACCAACTAAATGTGCTAGCATTCTGCAATCCCCGGTGATTTAAAAAAATCTCAAGGCTTTGATATTCCTTTGCTTTTTATAGCCTAAGCCGCGGCCATACTACTTGGTATAGAGGGGCCCCGAGGTACGAGGTATTTTTGTCCTGCCCCATCTGTCCGTCCAGGGGAAAAACGGACAGGCCGATGACTCGAACTCTCGAACTGCATTCATATACAAACATACATATGTGTGTGTATCGTAGGGGAAGTCGCCGTCGTAGCACAAGTGTTAGGAAGCGCATCTGATCAGGCAAGGGTAGTACTGCCAAATAACCTCCCAATAGTGGAGAGAGGCCTATGTCCTACAGTATAATGAATGGCTGTTAAACATAAAAACAAACAACTTTATAAATGTACCTATCCACTAGAAATAGCTAGTTGTTGAAAATTATACTTGTTTTCAAATATTTACCAATCATAGCAAAACTCTGCATTGTAACAATTACATAATCAATTATAATATGCCAATGGGATACCAACTAAATGTACTGGCATTCTTCAGTCCCTCGTGCACGATATCTAAAACACGCAAGACTTCAATATTGCTATGTTTATCACAGCTTAAAGTGCGGTCACACTACTCCTTAGTATAGAGGGGTCCCGAGATGAGGTAATTTTGCCCCGTGGCTCATCCTTCCATAACTAGTGACAGGAAAAGGACCGCCGTGTCTGCCTTTGCCCCTTGATATTGGAACAAAAAGTATGCAACGACAGAGTTATTCATGGTTTATCTAATTCATTTTACATGAAACTATGAATAGTTATCAAAGCATTTATTTTCTATATTTAAACATGTATGGAACTCATTGGCGAACCATCGGCGCAAATCATGAGCATAGATCTATTTGAAGTAGTTTATTCCCCCACTGACATTAACTTTGTAATACAACTATATATATGGTAGAAAAACCCACAATGCATAGTATCAGCACGAAAGAGTGTTTTAACATTCAACTATATATATATATATATATATATATATATATATATATATATAAGTATGTGTGTGTGTGTGTGTGTGTGTGTGTGTGTGTGTGTGAGTGTGTGTGTGTGTGCGTGTGTGTGTGTGTGCGTGCGTGTGTGTGTGTGTGTGTGCGTGTGCGCGCCTGTGTGTACACACACACATATATAAATAAATATATATACATATATACATACATACATACATACATACATACATACATACATACATACATACATACATACATACCCACATATATATATATGTGAAAAGGAAAACTTCAAAAGTATGAAATGAAAATAAATCGTCACCATTTTAGTTTTTTATTCGTGTGACGAGGAACTATAATTTCCGCGACTAAAGGAAATTAAAGAGTTCATAGAGACAGCTATTTTAGCCAAAACTGAAAAAATGCCGGTTTCAACTTAAATATTTCCTGCAAGTTATACTCTCTCTCTCGGGGTGAGTGTCTTTCGGTCTTTCTCTGTCTGTCTGTCTGTTTGTCAGGGTGTCTGTCTCTCTCGTAAATCATTGCAAATACACGTAATGAGTAATCAATAATAATTAATTTGATTAAA
>NC_061850.1:8725871-8730871 GCF_019202785.1 Penaeus chinensis | reverse complement strand
AATATCTTTCATTTTCGTTTGGACCTCCCTGCCCAGGACACGCCAAATCAAAGCACATTGCTCTGTGAGGCTGCTTATTGCTCTCCCTGCCTAACACGCCAGTGGCCTCCAGGAGCCAGTTTGCAAAATTCCAGAGCGTGAAACCTATAGCTTCCTTGTAAAAGTTTCCTAGCTTTATCCTTAACTAGGTAGCGAGTTTTATAACGTATTATCATAAGGGAACCCTTGCTTTCTCTGTTCTCGAAGAAGGAAAATTAATTATCATATCTAACTTGAAGCCGAAATTGAAACAAGAAGCCGGACAGAACATCTAAAGGCCACGTATCGGCATATCTCTCTTTGAAGGTAACAGAAGAAGAGTGAAAAAAAAAAAAAAACGGAATTGAGCGGAAATTAAATTTGAACTGAATGGAATAATAGAAGAAAGAAATAAAGCGGAGAATGGAGCAGCAAAGGGAAGACGTTTACCCCAAATTTAAATTCAAATTACGCAACGGAGCTTCCCTTCCATTTCAGATTCACCACTAAATGATGCTAGTGTTTGAACCGACTCATGTATACTCTGTTAAGTGGTAAACTCAGAAGGGCAAGGACTCTAAGATGACGGAGAAGACTGACAAACTCCTGGTTCCAGACGCAGTTGCTGAGAGTCGTGATAGTCCTCATATCCTTCATTGGCAAATACATCGTTCATTTGCAAATGCATCTTCATAGTTGTTCAATTACAATTATAGATCGATATTGCAATACAACCAACTAAAAAGAAAAAAAAAAAAAGCATTAGTTATGATACTCGGTTGGGCAGCGTGGGGGTATATATCTGTAAAAATATAGATATAGACATACACACCTATATATGTATATATACGTATGTACGAATATATATATATATATATATATATTTATGCATATATATATATATTTATATATATATGCATGTATGAATATATATGTATATATTTGTATGTATGTATGAATATATATGTATAATTTTGTATGTATGTATGAATATATATGTATAGTTTTGTATGTATGTATGAATCTATATATATGTATGTATGATATATATATACATATATATACATTTATGTATGCATATATACATATATATACATATATGTATGCATATATACACATATATACTTGTGTATACATGCATACATATATGCAAACATATGTTTGTAAATGTGTGTTAAAAAGAAAATAAAGAATAAATAAATAATTGATAATATCAAAAAACACCAGTAAAGTAAATAAGAAAAAGTCCATACTTGTTTTCCTCACCATGCGTTGCTGCTTCGATAAAAACAAAAGAAAACAAAACAAAATAAAGAAAACATAAACCACGTGACATTAAGAGATTTCGAAAGTGACGGTGAGAGAAACTAAGTGGTTTTTATACGGCTTCAAGTGACCTGCTTCCGGCAAAAGCTTAGAGTATGGTTGTTTGCCTGTTTGCCGCGTGTGTGTACGACTGTACGTGTGTGTATGATTTCTGTGTTGATGTTTTTGTGTGTGTATATGTAAGTGTGCCTGTAAGTGCATATGTATGTGTGTATGTGCATGTGTGCGTGTGTTTACGCGTATGTGTACTGATGCTTGTGTACATATTCCTATTCCTCACCCACCTGTTGTTATTTATAACAAGGACGCTCAATATTGTTTTTCACAGAGACGCCTAACAGCCTCTGTTTTAGGCACGTGCTCCTTTTCCCTCCGTGGCTATTCATCCTTAGCGCAATCCACTGTTCCTTGCCATACTTACCTGTCTCCAAGGAAGGTCCGTTGATTGAAATATTCCACTCTTAATCTTCTTCATTTTAACCTTTAATCTTTGAAATTCCTGTATATTTGCATGTGTTATATTTGTAGTCTAAAATAGACTAGGGGAGAGAGAGTGAGAGAAAGAGAAAGAGAAAGAGAGAGAGAGAAAGAGAGAGAGAGAGAGAGAGAGAGAGAGAGAGAGAGAGAGAGAGAGAGAGAGAGATAGCAAGTGAGAGAGCAAGAGAGAGAGAGAGAGAGAGAGAGAGAGAGAGAGAGAGAGAGAGAGAGAGAGAGAGAGAGAGAGAGAGAGAGAGAGAGAGAGAGAGACTGAAACCGAGAGAGAGAGAAAGTGAGAGACAGAATGAGAGATAGCGAGATAATGAGAGAAAGAGAAAGAGAGAGAGAGAGTGAGGAACTCCAAACAAGAATACGCCAAAACAAAACAAACCATCCTCCAAACAATAAGGTAACAAAGAAAAATATTTCCCTTGATCTCGGTGAACAAATGACCTAATTACGGACAGCTATTTGATCCCTTCTTTACCTGATTATACACATGAGAACTTCAGGGAATCAGGGAATATTCCAGGCTGATGACATAACGGAAGGTTGAGCGCTGAACAGGATTCCATTTCATTATAGCGTGTTTTGAGTTTATTTCCCTGAAGACGACGGCTTAGATTAATGGTCCCTTTTACAATGACTGGAAATAGTAATTGTATAATAGTTTTTTTTTTTCTTTCTTTTAGCTATATCTTTTTTTCTTCCTTTTAGAGTGTGTGTTAAAGATTCGGTGTATTAGAGAAATTTATTTTTGAGATATTTTTGATGGAATCGTTTAGTTTTAGGCCCTAAAGAATAATAAAAAAAAAAAAAAAAAATATACGTGGATTGGGAAATTTAACGTGATGGTCTAATAATTATAATTCTGTGTTGCTAACATTTCTTTTCCTTATATAACATAATGTGATTTATCTCAATACGTTTACAAACTCAACATTCTTGGACAATGGAATTCTCTCATTTAAAATTTCAAGTACGAAAGATCTTTAACTTTAAACTTTTCACTCGCGATCATTTTCACATAACACGTGCGACCATGGTTTCCTTTCACCCATTCTTCAAAAAATGCTTTATTTTTGAAAAGCCTTCGCTCTGCTAAAAGCTCTTAAAAATACTTTCCTGAGCGATTCATGAGGTCTGACATTCTTCCCTGTGACAGACAGATTACAAGTGAAGAGGAATCTGGATGCAGTGTAAAAGGGTTTTACTTTTATGTTGGAACTCACAGAATGATGCCATGGCGTGACGAAAGAGAGAGAGAGAGAGAGAGAGAGAGAGAGAGAGAGAGAGAGAGAGAGAGAGAGAGAGAGAGATAGAGAGAGAGAGAGAGAGAGAGTAAGAAAGACAGAAAGGAAGAGAGAAAGAGAGAATAGAAACGAAAGAAAGAAAGAGAGAGAGAAGAGAGAGAAGAGAGAGAGAGAGAGGAGAGAGAGAGAGATAGGAGAGAGAGAGATTCAGAGAGGAAAAATCAATAAAGAAACTTCTTTGATCTGAACGCTGAAGAAAACTCATGCGACTTTCGAAGGATGGCTCGAAGGCAGATCATTTTTTCAACAAGAAAAGTGTCTCACTCTATCTCTCGATATCTGAAATTCTTGTTTCCTTTTACGCCCACATGGGCGGGAGGAATGCGGGCGGCAGAACTCAGTCTCAGAAAATATATCTAATAAAATATTTAAATTCAAAGATATGTTCATGGTAACATGTAACTCAACGCAGCTTTATCCAAACAATTAAAATACATTATTTTTTTTAGCATCAGCTGGGTGTAGATAACAATATAAAAATGCAGAACGAGATTTCTTCCCTTAAAATAGGAAAGAAGGATGAATCTGACCAACCTACAGTTAACCCGAGGACAGAAGAATGTTTGGTGGCATTCCATTACGGAAAGGATAAGGTGCTGGCCTGGAAACTCCTGATGGGTTTGCTGTGCCGCCCTCGATAACGGAGACGGACGAGAGACAAGGGCTTGGAATATGTGGGAATGTGGACAGTGTTTCCTTTTATCTTTGGGTGGGGGAGGCACGTGAACACACACAGAATTGGGAATATACAACACAGTCACACACATTGTCCCTGTATGTGATATATAAATATACATACATACATACATAATATATATATATATATATATATATATATATATATATATATATTATGTGTGCTTGTATGTAGATTTATATATTATATCATATTATACTATATCACAGACACACACACATACACACACCACAAAACACTTATGTAGAGCCATCATTTATAGGTACCAATTTACTATCTCTACAGGAATATCTTTAATTTTGGCTTAAAGCTCTCTGCCCAGAACACGCCAAACAAAACACATTTCTCTGTGAGGTTGCTTAATGTTCTCCCTGCCTAACACGCCAGTGGCCTCCAAGAGCCAGTTTGCCATATACTGTTCCAGAGCGTGTGGCCTATAGCTTGTTTGTGAAAGGTTTATAGTTTTAACCTTGGCTAGGTAGCGAGTTTACTAAACGTAACATCATACTGCCCTTGATTACTAGATATAGATTTTTTTTGTGTGTGTGTTCGAAGGAAAATTACATAACTTGTAACTTGAGATTGAAATTGAATTCCGTTCGGAACATCTAAATGCCACGTATCGGCTTATACATTTTTGAAAGTAACAAAAGAAGAGCGAAAGAAGCGGAATTGAACAGAAATGAAAATTGGACTGCATGGAGTAATAAGAGGAGGGAAATAAAAAGGAGAGTGAAAGAAATATAGTGGTAGCAAAAGGGAAGAGGAATTACGTTCACCCCAAATTTAAATTCAAATTACGCAACGTACCTTCCCTTCCATTTCAGATTCACCACTCAATGATGCTAGTGTTTGAACCGACTCATATATCCGATAAAAACGTATACGCTGCTAAATGATAAATTTGGAAGTGAAAGGACTCCAAAATGACGCAGAAAAGTAACAAACTCCTGCTCCCAGACACACATGTGTATTGTCGGGAGTTGCAATAGTCCAAAATCATTCATTTGCAAAAACATTTTCAGGGTTGTTCATGGTCACTGCAATACCACCAACCACAAACCACAAAAAAGTCATTAGTTACGATATTCGGTTTGGCAGCGTAGGGGTGAAGACTGTTACTTGGTCTTGTACATACTGAAAGCAATTACCAGCCCAAATATCTAAAT
>NC_061850.1:8685871-8688371 GCF_019202785.1 Penaeus chinensis | reverse complement strand
TTCATCAAACAAGTTCCCGCACACACACGTGTAAACACCCACGCGCGCGCACACACACACACACACATACACACACACACACACACACACACACACACAATATATCTTCCTAATTCAAATCCGCACGGAAGTTAACGTAAGGAACTCGAGCCATCAGCTTCAACTCTTTTCATCTGTTAAGAGATCAAAGTATTTTTCTACGTTATTGGGAACCTCGTGAAGCATATAGAAAACTTAAAATGATTCCAAAACTTGAAGTTTCTTGTTTTCATTCAGGGAAAACGAGTGATAGTGATTATAACTGTGTCTCCCTGGGTCCTTCCCCGTCTTACTTGTAAATTCGAATAAATGTAATACATTTCCCTTTGTTATTTTAGAATATGCAGTATACAAGCTTCTAAATAAACTGGTTCTTCATCATGTAAGTTTCCTCAGCGCCCCAAATTACTTGAACGCAATAGACTTTTGGTAAAGGATGCCTGTTTTTTATACTGTACTCGCATCCTCGTATTACGAACAGAATAGTTCTCCGTCAGTCATATTACGAAAGATCAATTACCTGATAGAGCTAAGCCTAACGGAATCACTTAGTGACCAGCAACGCAGGATGAAAATGGAGAGAATTTCCTATTCCATTCTGATCATTAAGTTACATGGCAGAGACTGCTGTCAGCCACTCGTGCTCTCAAGATCATCCTCAAAAGAAGGAAGTTCCTTATCCATATGACACTCCAACGTTCTTGAAAGGCAAGGAAATTAATAAGATTGTTGAACAGCCTCTAGAACCCTTCTCGGAGACATTCTGAGTTGAAAACCTAAGAAGCAGTTCAAACTATTAAAGAAGTATTTCTTTATTATATTTTTCAGAGCTTGATACAAACAACTGTCGTTTCCTAGTATTTAAGAATAATCTTCTATATAGCTTTATTCTTAAGAATACGTCTTTTGTACATGATCTAAATTAATTTATTTAGAATACCACGAAGAACAAACTTACAAACAGCTTAATGTGCACTCAAAGATAAAATCCTATCCTGCCCCAATAGGAAGGGAATAAAAATTCATCCGCTTCATTTTATAATTCCATAAACTTTCTAGAAGCTCCTTGGGAATGGTTAATGGGATTAGATAGGTCTTCACCTGCTACCTCGGGTCAACAGTGTAAAATCACCCTGCAGCTCTGGAAAATGTGTCCCACGCGAGGCCAGGTGTGACCTTGTGGAAGACTGCCATGATGAATCGGACGAGAGTGACTGTGCACCTCTCAAGGTAATTTTTAATATCTAAATCAGTTTTATTCTAGCAGAACATCTTAAAAGGTAATTGAGCTTATCTATTGGCAATACTTTACTGTCTTTTATTGGGACATAGGAACACTAGCTTTTGCACCCATCATACATTATTATGTGCATCAGTTTGTATTTTTCTTCACATAAACCACAACACCCTTGCAGCTGAGCCCAAGCTACCGCAACCAACGCGCTCCCAAGGACGCCTCAAGTGGAGGACCTCTTACCATCTTCCCGACCATCTATATCTTGAGGGTCGCACACGTCAGCGATGTCGAGGAATCGGTGAAGATGGAGCTGGTCGTTAGGTCGGAGTGGGTCGATCCGCGTCTCACTTTCGACAACCTCAACGACGAGGAAGCACTCAACGCCCTTTCCACGCAGGATATTGAACGAATTTGGGTTCCGGAAGTCCATTTTCTGAACGCTCACAACGGGGCCGTACAAGCTCTTCACAAGAAGGCGTACGCTATCAAGTCCGGGAACGCTTCACTGAGGGATTTTAATGCCGTTGATATGGGTAAGGGCTCGGCAAATATAGTCTGTTAACGATGGTGAAGAAAGCGAATTAGGATGAACTTTGGATTTTGTTGAGACTTCAGACGTCCTTTTTATTTATCCACAGATACTGTTTACAAGGGCAGCTCGGTTAGGATTCGCCTGGACATGCTGTTCTTGGACAAGTTCATCTGTAATCTCAACGTGTTCCATTACCCCTTCGATAAGCAAAACTGCAGTGTTTCTTTCGCGATCACATCTGTTCACAAGAAATTCGTCACCTTCAAGAAAGAAAACGTGAAGTTTACCGGGGAGGCTGCTCTAAATAATTACTTAGTTGGGGACTTCGAAATCAAGCGCATGGATGATCCAACGAAGCCATTCGGGATAATAAAGGTGACATTTTAATAGGAATTTAATATCCTTATTCTAAACCGTTAACAACTGCTTACAATATCCTTAGTTCTGAATTAAACATACCCCATATTCAATAACCAAATCGACTAATATCACACGTTCTAACCATAACAATATGGCTTACCTGTTATATCTAACAACCCTCTCACGAAAACCTTACAACAGGTGGAATTTACGCTGAAGAGGCACTTCGAACGCATCGTCCTAGAGCTTTTCCTGCCCTCCTTCATGCTGGTCGCCATCGGCTATGCCACCCTTTTCATCAAGCTCTCCCTCCTACAGGTGGGTCCTGTTAA
>NC_061850.1:8650871-8653371 GCF_019202785.1 Penaeus chinensis | reverse complement strand
CACACACACACAACACACAACACACAACACACAACAAACGCACACACACACACACACACACACACACACACACACACACACACACACACACACACACACACACACACACACGTCCCTACAACGTGATAAAATCCCCCTGCCACGTAAACAAGAATAACTATAAGCCTGCATCTTTTAACAAACACGAAAAAAAGGGAAACAAAAAAAAAGAAAAAAAAACTTCCCGTGCATCGATGGAGGACTTATAAGGGGAGGGGAGGGAGGGGTGAAGGGGGGGTACACAAAGACCGAGTCAACATAGCAACCGGCCAGTTCGCATGAGTCCGAAATGGCGAACTCAGCGGCTGCATTGTCTTCGTCATTGGGATGAGTTGACCCAAGATGAATTTTCGATGAGCCAATCACCGGATTTGTTTTCGAAGTCGTGGGTAGCTTGTGTTTTCGTCCCCAATGCTTTTATATCCTCTACTGTGCGCTAGTTCTGTTTTCGTATTGTGTTTTTCATACATATCTCTCTATCTGTATCTATATCTGTATCTATATATGTATCTATACTTTTCTACATCTATCTAAACCTATATCTATCACTCTGTCTATCTATTTGAATATATATACACATACACACATATATATGTATACACACACACACACACACACACACACACATATATATATGTGTGTGTGTGTGTGTGTGTGTGTGTGTGTGCATATATATATTTATTTATATTTATATGTATATATGTACATATATTCATATATATATATATATGACTACAGTGGTTAGAGCACCGGACTCCGACTCTCATGGTCCCGAGTTCAATTCCTGGTCGCGGCGGTGGTAAAAATGCCTGCTCTCTGATTGCTGGCTCGAGGCCGATCTCACAGCGAGAACACGACATATCGCCTTGAGCGGTTAATTAGGAAGGGCATCCAATCAGGCAAGGGTGAGCCAAATAACCTCTCAATACTGTATTTAGAAAGGCCTATGTCCTGCAGTGGAATGAATGGCAGTTAAAAAAGAAAGGAAAAAAAGAAAGAAAAAGAAAATGAATAAATATATATATAAATATATATATATATATATACATATATATATATATATATATATATATATATATATATATATATATATATATGTATGTATACACACACACACACACACACACACATATATATATATATATATATATATATATATATATATATATATATATATATTCATAGATAGATATATGTATGGTACTCTTTTTCTGTGTTCATTTGTTTCCCACTTTCACACCCTCTTCCTTTGTTTGTATGAAACACACATGCCTTTGACTGTTTCAGAGTTCATCATTCTTCTTACTCATCATTATCTTCTCTCTCCCTCCCTCCCTCCCCCCCCCCCCCCTCTCCTCTCTCTCTCTCTCTCTCTCTCTCTCTCTCTCTCTCTCTCTCTCTCTCTCTCTCTCTCTCTCTCTCTCTCTCTCTCTCTCTCTCTCTCTCTCTCTCTCTCTCTCTCTCTCTCTCTCTCTCTCTCTCTCTCTCTCTCTCTCTCTCTCTCTCTCTCTCTCTCTCTCTCTCTTTCTTGCATTCTCTCTCCGTCCCTTATCATTCTCTCTGTTTCTCTCTCTCTCTCTCCCTTCTCTCTCTCTTTCTCCCTTCTCTCTCTCTCTCTCTCTCTCTCTCTCTCTCTCTCTCTCTCTCTCTCTCTCTCTCTCTCTCTCTCTCTCTCTCTCTCTCTCCCTTCTCTCTCTCTCTCCCTTCTATCTCTCTCTCTCTCTCCCTCTCTCTCTCTCTCTCTCTCTCTCTCTCTCTCTCTCTCTCTCTCTCTCTCTCTCTCTCTCTCTCTCCCTCCCTCTCTCTCTCTCTGTCGTAGACACACGAACAACATTATCACGTGAACAACACGAGGGCAAAGCGGATGCTACATGAATGGGTGAAACAAACAAGCCGGGACGAGACATCAAAAATAGAATAACATTGCGAGGATTCGAGCGGACTCCAGACAAAAAATGTGGTCAACAGGACAAGACGCAGATACAAAAAATAGAGGCGCACCATGACGTCAAAGTGTTGAAAACAAAGTGACGCCACGTGACGGACTAACAGAAGCAAAAAAGAAGTCAAGAGTCAAGCGATCACTATATATATTCTAACACACCAGTCTGGGAACAAGAAAAGAACATTTTCTGGCAGGTAGAAAGTTTAAAGTGATAAAGTGTTGAAAATTTGCTGGGACACAGGAAAGTCCTGACGCAGGTATCTTTCAAATTAGTGAAAAAAATTATATCATATTCATGATAACTGTTAAGAGTGTGGCCGGATGGGCTCCCATAGCGCGAATAAAAGATGGTTAGTGATAGACAAACGGCGGACTAGATTTCGGAGTAGCATCCAGTAGCCATGTCATTATTGAGGCACATCTTGGTAAGCCCGGTTGAAGGGATTTAGTGCCTTATCTTGAGGGAACATAGTGGACGGGAATGTGCTATGGATAATGTGGATTAAGTAGTATTAG
>NC_061850.1:8610871-8615871 GCF_019202785.1 Penaeus chinensis | reverse complement strand
ATAATAATCATAATAATAATATTGATAATAATGATGATGATGATGATGACGATGTTGATGATGATGATGGTGATGATGATGGTGATAATGATAATGATAATGATCATAATAATGATAATGATAATGATAGTAATAATATTAATAATAATCTTAATGATAATAACAATGCTTCACCTCGTGAGTGTTGTGTGTAACATCTACCTAAATCACCAGATTTAAACCTCACAGAACTATGGGCAGGGGCATGCCCAGGGAAAGTCCAGTCAGACGATTTGATATCATCGAAATTGCATTGCATCTCTGGGAACAGCTGCGTAGCGATGGATGGCAAAAACTGGCGTCGGACTTGTGGCATCAATGGCACGATGACAGGGGAGCTGTTTTAGCGGCAGGGGGAAGAAATACAGATTATTGACATTATAAACCCGATTATTTTCCTTTTCATCGCCACACTCTCATACCAGAGAACCAATATCATTTATGCTAACATTTCAACTGCACTATACTCCGGTTGCCCAAAAATAAACATGTAATATGGAAAACATGACCGATCCTTCGTCATAAAGCGACATCTAACTAATCAGAAAAAAAAGGATGAAAAGGTGAATAAAATATTTTGACTTTTCCATTTATAAAAACAATATAATTCTGAGGAAGGATAAGCATTAAAATAGTTGAAAATGACCGTATGAAAATTTATATTTTGACACAACCCGTATTTTTTTTTTTTTTCGTCAAAACTAGGGTACAAACGTGTGTAGTCATTTATAGAAATAACTTAATTGTCTTGATACAACATCGTTCGCTTGAACTTTAACTCATATCCATCTCTCCCTTAACATCTGCGGAAAATATAAACGAAAATGTATGTTTTAGCAGCGCCATCTCTTAGTTCTAAATTGTGTGTATTTATTTATTTATATATATATATATTTTTTTTTGGTGGGGTGCGTATGTGTTGCCACTCGATATTATTCTTTTATATTTGATATTTTCCATACAGGTAATCAAATGCGTTTAACTTACTTTTAATGACTCTAGCACATAAATAATAATGCTATCGTATTGCAAACCCTATATGCGCAGGCTTACTTTGCTAACTGGCTTGCCTAGCTATTCCACAACACTTCCTCGATTTTTCATATTAATTAGTGCAAAGGGTCACGATACTTTTTTCTAACTGTACATACCAAAAATAGTTTAAAAGTAACGGTATATGTACTAGTTATTATTTTGATTATGACAAGCATTTCAAACAGGTTTTCTGTATTTCAAAAAAAAAAGAAAAAAAAGTACTGTACAAGAGTATTGGTGTTCAACAGACATGACATGGTCTGAAAAATCAGTTACGATCTGAATTGCTTTATCAACAGTGCAGAGTGATAAAGGTTTTATATTTTGTGGAAAAATAATATGGTGCGGACTTCAATATTCAAGCTTTTCAGACACGCACTTGAATTATATTTCTCTCGTATGCATCACACACACACACACACACACACACACATACACACACACATACACACACACACACACACACACACACACACACACACACACACACACACACACACACACACACACACACACATACACACACACACACACACGAGCAGTCACCTCGTAGGAAGAGATAGATAGAGAAAAAATAAAATGCCACTAGATAAGGAGGGGACGGAAGAGAACAGAGATAAAAATAGACAAGGCAATAGACAAGAGGAAGAAAGAAAAGCGTGGAGGATAATAAAAGAAAACGGAAGAGTGATAAAAAGCAGACGAAGAAAAAAGAGAGAAGCCTTAGAGACAATATTTCGTTATAGAGCAAACGGGGAAAGAGGAAACAAGGAAAGTAAAGAGAACGACGGAAAAGAAAAGAAAAGAAAAGATAAATTCATATTAGAAAGAATGGAAAGTAAACTTGTGAACGAGTGATACAAAAAATGAATGAGAAGAATAAGAAGGGTGGACTTAAGAGAACATTTAGTATTGAAAGGAGAGGTCAGAAGCCAGTTTTTTTTTAGCCAAATAAAAATATAAAATTCTACAAAAATACTACTCTTGTTTTCACTTTTAGGAATTTGATTTTTTATAAAACCTTCTGGTGTATAATAATCTCTTCTAAGATCTGAAATATTGTGTGCTATTAATATATGGATAGAAAGAGGGAGAGAATGTTAAAAAAGTGGAAGAGAGCCATGAAGTGATAGAAAAAAAAATGAAAATAGGGAGAGAATGAAGAAATTAAAGAAAAAAATAGAAGTACAGAGACAGAAGAATAACGAGTAAGAAAAGGAAAGGAAAGAGTGAAAAAAAAAATCAGACCTAGACCTTTATTTTTGGCATAGTGTGTGTATACGCAGAAACCTCGTGGATAAAAAACAATTAATCCAATATCAAAACAAAAGAATATCTACAAACTTCTAAACATATGTCATATTTCACCCACGCACACACATACACACCCACCACCCACGCACACACATACACACCCACCACCCACGCACACACATACACACCCACCACCACGCACACACATACACACCCACCACCCACGCACGCACATACACACCCATCACCCACGCACACACATACACACCCACCACCACGCACACACATACACACCCACCACCCACGCACACACATACACACCCACCACTCACGCACACACATACACACCCACCACCCACGCACACGCATACACACCCACCACCCACGCACACGCATACACACCCACTACCACGCACACACATACACACCCACCACCCACGCACACACATACACACCCATCACCCACGCACACACATACACACCCACCACCACGCACACACATACACACCCACCACCACATACACACCCAGCACCCACGCACACACATACACACCCACCACCACGCACACACATACACACCCACCACCCACGCACACACATACACACCCACCACTATGTACACACAGACAGTTGTATCACACTTGTCCATGCGTTCGAAAATATGCCACAAACTCTTACTACAGACGCCTTTAGCGTTATTTTTCTGTCTCATAACTTTTCTTAAGACATGCCTGGAATGTTGTTGCAAGTTCTTGTCCAGACATGTACTAAGCACTCTGAAAACTTTCGCCCAGATTCTTTTCTTTCTTTAAAAAACAAGGGTGAAAATAATATGGAAAATAATATGGAGAAATAGGAAAGACGAGGAGGAAACTTTTTTTTCTTCACGGAAATGGTTATGATGATGGTGATTATGATAGTGTTGGTGATATGATCAGTCGTGAAAATAACAGCCATTATATCAATCATGGTAACAATAGCAGCACTGAAAGTAATAACAATAATGTCGTTAATGATAATAGTGTAATGATATGATGATGATAATGATGAAGAAATCACGATAAAAAAATAATAAAATTGATGATAGTCATGATCTTAACATTTAGCGATAATGCGTATAACAGCAATACTAATGATTATATTATTACTAATGATATGGGAACTTGTAATGAAAATGATAGTATGGGGTACTGGAAATAAAATTCATAATTATGAATAAACAAATATAATGATAGCTTTAAAAATTACCTCTCACTCTCTCTCTCTCTCTCTCTCTCTCTCTCTCTCTCTCTCTCTCTCTCTCCCTCTCTTTTCCCTCTCTCTCTCTCTTCCCCCCCCCCCTCCCTCTTTCTCTCTCTTTCTCTTTTCCTCTTTCTCTCTCTTTCCCACTCTCCCTCTCTCTCTCTCTCTCTCTCCCTCTCTTTTCCCCCTCTCTCTCTCCCCCCCCCCTCCCTCTTTCTCTCTCTTTCTCTTTTCCCCTCTTTCTCTCTCTTTCCCATTCTCTCTCTCTCTCTCTCTCTCTCTCCTTCTCTCTTCTCCTCTCTCTCTCTCTCTCTCTCTCTCCTCCCTCTCACCCCCCTCTCTCAATCAATCACTTTCCCCCAACCATCCCCCTTTCTTTCTCACAATAGCCCCCCTTCTCTCTACCCTTCCTTCTCACATATCTTCCATTCTTACTTCTATTGCATTCATACCCGTTCGCCAAAGCCATTAAACTTCACGGTTATTCCTCCTATTTCTTCTCACCTTTCTTCGTCTCCTTCTCGCCAATAAATTTTCATCGAGGTTCGTGATAAAAATGACCGACTATTTTTTTTTTTCGTTTTGAGTTATTTTTCTTTTTCGTCTATTCATCTTTCGTTCCTTTTCCTTGACAAATATTCCTGTCGTGTTTTCCAGACGAAGGAGAGGAAGACTGAAGGGATTAAAGAAAGAGATTATAATTTAATACACAAGAGGATTAGGTAAATAATAAAGAAAAAGGAAATAACTAGGTAAAAGTGATAGTGATAATGGTAATGGCATTAGAAGCAAAGATAGATAACAACAATGGCGATAATGATAATAATCATGATAAAAATGATAATGATAATGATAAAAATGATAATAATCATGATAAAAATGATAATAATCATGATAAAAATGATAATAATCATGATAAAAATGATAATAATCATGATAAAAATGATAATAATCATGATAATAAGGATGACAATGATAATAATGATAATGATAATAATAACAATAATAATATGATTATAATGATGATAACAATATTAATACTGATAACATTATTATTATGAATAATAATGATAATGATAGTAATAATAATAAACAAGTAAATAAATAAATAAATAAATAACTCGAATAGTAATGATAATAATGATCATATTAATATTAATAACAAAAACATCAATAATAATAACAATGAGAAAAATAACACTAAGAGATATGATAATTATGATAATAATAATAATAATAATGATAATAATAATAATAATAAGCATAGTAATGATGATAATAATATTGATAATCATAATAATTTCATAATCTGAATGACTATAATTATTATTAAAGTAATAATGATAATAATAACAATAATGATAATAATGATGATGACAATACTACTACTTATACTAATAGTAATAATTATGATAAGAATGATAGCAATG
>NC_061850.1:8598371-8605871 GCF_019202785.1 Penaeus chinensis | reverse complement strand
GTTCTGAGTACCCCAGACCTTGACTACTCCAGTGAGCAGCTAGATGTGGAGACGGAGATGTACCCAGCATGTGCGGTTACCGGAGCGATGGGGAGAGTGGCGGAAATGAGTCCTGAGGACCTGAAGAAGGGACAGGGTAATGTGACTACTGTGAGTGAATTAAATTACGAGACCGCAAGTATGTGACGATGTGTAGGAGGACTTTAGTAAGGAATTGAACTCGTTATTTTGCCATGAATCTGATAACAGTGAGGTTGTGGACGAGCTAAGTACGTGCTCCGTAGAGAGGAAGAATTTAATAGATCATCAAAAGAAGGATGCGGAACAACGTAAGATTGCTGAGTTAGCTCTGACTGAAAGTGGCATATCGGATGTCCCTACGAGTTATTATAAGAAGGAAGGTATTCTAATGAGGGAATGGACACCTTATCACGTGCCTGTTGGGGACGATTGGCTCACGGTGCATCAGATTATCATCCCGAGATCATATAGCTTTTTACTGGCCGGGTATGAGGAAAGATGTAGTACTTTACTGTAAGACGTGTCATAAGTGTCAGGTGGTCGGCAAACCAAATCAGAAAATCACCGCTGCCCCACTGTACCCGATACCCGCGATGTCGGAGCCATTGAGCAAAGTGATTATAGACTGTGTAGGTTCTCTCCCGAACACTAAGGCTGGTAATACGTATTTCATGACGATAATGTGTCAGACGACTCGCTATCCTGAAGCAGTTCCTTTAAGGAAAATAAATGCCTTTGCAATTGTGAAGGTTTTAACTAAATGTTCACTACGTTTAGGTTACCACAGTTTGTTCAAACAGATCAGGGCAGCAATTTCTTATCCAGGGTCTTTCAACAACCAATGAAACTCTAAGGGATTAAACATCAAATTTCAAGTGACAGAATCCCAAGGCTCAGTAGAAAGGTTTCATCAAACTCTTAAGAATATGATCAGAACTTACTGCCATGACACGGAAAAGGAGTGGGATGAAAGTATACCTGTGTTACTGTTTGCGGTCAGAGAGAGCGTTCAGGAGTCTCAAACATTTTGAAGTATGTGATGGATTTTCGATCTAGACTAACAAAAGCTTGTGAACTGGCAAGAGCAAATCTAAGTGAGGCCCAGACACGCATGAAGTCGTGGTACGATAAGAATACTAAACCTCGATCTTTCTCCTCAGGGGATAAAGTGCTGGTCTTCTTACCCGTACTTAGGGCGTCACTAAAAGCACGGTAATTTGGTCCCTATGTCGTAGAGAAAAAGATAAGTAACCTAAATTATGTTATACAAACTCTAGGGAGACGCAAGAAGACGCGACTGTGTCATATTAATCAGATGAGGCCTTATTTCGAACGTAAGGATTTTTCTAGGAGTGACAATAAGGGTGAAAATGCAGAAATTATGGTGACTGAAATTAGAGACACTGTGGAAGTATGTAATGGGAAGGATGCTGATTCTCTAGATAGTGTTCTTCACTCTAAATTATGTAACTCTAAAATTTTGAAAGATTTAACATGTAAGATTAAACACTTGTCAGAACCTCTGCAAGATGAGTAATACTCTCATTTGTTCTCTGATGTCCCAAGCAAAATCCCTCTTCTTTATCATGATATTGATGTTGGTAGTCATTCTCTTGTTAAGCAACATCCTTATAGGATCAACCCTTTAAAACCTAAGCAGTTAAAGGAAGAAATAAGTTATGTTAGAAAACGGCATTATCAAGCCTAGCATGAGTGAGTGGAGTTCTCCCTGTATATTACTTCAAAAAGCAGATGTACGGATTTCAGACGTGTGAACGCATTAATTAGAGATGATAGTTATCCTATACCCAGGCTAGACGATTGCATTGATCTAGTAGGCAATGCTAAATTTTTAACCAAAATTGATTTGTTGATGGGCAATTGGCAGTTTCCTCTCACAGAACGGGCGAAACGCCTCTCTGCTTTTGTAACACCCAATGGGCTTTATCAGTATTGCGTCTTCCCGTTCGGTCTTCGAACAGTCCCTGCAACTTTGCAGAGCTAATTAACAATATAATTGCTGGTATTGATGATGTAAAGCCTACCTTGATGACATTATATATACAAATAGCTGGAAAGATCAAGTAGCTAAGATTCGGGAGCTGTTTGATGGGCTCACTGCGGCAAACTTGACGGTAAACCTCGCCAAAAGTTATTTTGCTCAGGCCAAGGTTACTTACTTAGGCTATACTGTAGGTCAGGTGTAAGTTAGCCCTTTGAGTGGAAAGATCAAGGCAATCGATAACTATCCTGTGCCAAAAACAAAACGAGACGTGATGAGGTTTCTTGGCATGGCAGGGTATTACCGCAGATCCTGTAAGAACTTTTCGGATGTTGTAGTCCCACTGACAGACTTGTTAAGGAAAAAGGTAAAATTAAAATGGTCGGAATCCTGCGAAGCTGCATTCAGAAAGAAAAAGGCAATGCTAGTTTCCTCTCCCGTTCTCGTTTCTCCCAATTTCGACGAACCGTTTCCATTGTATGTAGATGCAAGTGATATCGGGGCAAGAGCGGTTTTGTGTCAAGCTGATGGTAAAGGTATCGATCATCCTGTATGTTTCTTTTCAAAGAAATTTGATAAACATCAGAAAAACTACTCCACTGTGGAAAAAGAAACTCTGGGTCTCATTCTAGCGCTCAGGCATTTTGAAACGTATATCTATCCTGCCTCGCATTCCCTTAAGGTTTACACAGACCACAATTCCTTGTTTTTCTTATCCAGGATGAGCTTTAAGAACCAGAGAATCATGAGGTGGAGCTTAGAGTTACAGAAATATAACCTTGATATTCAACATATAAAAGGCAAAGAAAATGTAATTGCTGATATTCTATCTAGAAATCAGATATTTAATGTTTAGTAAATCATCTTCATATCACTTCCTTTCGTAATGTTTGTTGTGAGTGGTACTAATTTTGTCTTGTTCACAGACGCTGTCAGTGAGGACATGTTAATGTTATTACCATGTGATATTATTTCATGGTGAAGTATTTTGTCAATGTATCGTTTTCTTTTGTTTACCCTGTTTGTAAGTATTAGTAATGATTCAATTATGTACTAAATATTAAAATAACCTACAGTGTATTTGATATGTATTGTGTAAAAGAAAGTCTCATTACTTTTTTTTTCTTCTTTTAAGAAGGGAGGTGTGATAATGCTGGGATGATAACCGCGTTTGTTTCCTGAGCATCGACCTGCGCTAGTCTCCTCACCCGACAATGAGCTTTTACTTTACAAGACATAGCTTTAGGGGAATGGTGTTCGAATAGTATATACTTAGTCGGATTCAGATTCACATCCACGGTTCACAGTACATGGTTCGACCCTTCATTGTATGGTGAGTAACGGGGAAGGAGCTCAGAACATACTTGGACGTCTGAGGGAACGAGCTGGCGAGCGCTGGTCGGTGGTCGGGAGGAGCCGGTTGTGGTTCGCTTATGTATTATCTTGTCTTTTATAGGTTCCCTATCTATATATTTCAGTATCTGTATATACATACATTCATTCTGTTTATCGATTTGTCACATAATAGTGTGTTAATGATGGTGAGTGTGCTGAATACTTTCGATGATGTGGTGATGGTTAATTACTGAACATGTGGTTAATGTAAATATAGTGTTAAGATGAATAGAGACTTTCTGCTTCTCCCTTACATAAAGTAATTATGCATCAGTACCTGTGACCTTCGAATAACTCAAAGCATATTTGATAGAAAACATACTAGAACATGAACTAATTCAATACGAAACAGGAATTAGGGAGTGATATTAATGAACTCCTGATGACTTACTCAAATGAAATGAGAAGAAATGAGCTCGTGCTTATATATTTAGTTAAAAGAACGCTTTGACAGCTACATTAAACTTAAGAATAATCTCATACTCCTAATGAATGGGTATTTGTTACCACCCTGTCCTTGGTCAGAGGGTGTCACTGCTCAGGGGCTGAAGCTAATATAACAATATATATATACACACATACGTATATAAACACACGCATATACACAAACCCGCGCGCACGCGCGCACGAACTCACACACACACACACACACACACACACACACACACACACACACACACATACATATAAATGAACACATTTATTTATATACTCATCTTTCTTTCTCCATTTAACAACTCTTCCTGTAAAACATTTACTAGACACTTTTACTAGACATCCAACACTGGGAGGAGATATTTATTCCAAGAAACAATTTGGAAAGTTGAGGATTCTTTGTCAAGATAAGGACGCGACGAGAGGTAGCTGGGCCGTCCTTTGCGATTGGATGCTGACAATGGGTGTATCTCTTTTTTTTTCTCTCTGGCTGTTTCTGTCTGTTCGCCTGTCTGACTGTCTATGTCTCTCTCTCTCTCTTTCTCTCTCTCTCTCTCTCTCTCTCTCTCTCTCTCTCTCTTTCTCTCTCTCTCTCTCTCTCTCTCTCTCTCTCTCTCTCTCTCTCTCTCTCTCTCTCTCTCTCTCTCTCTCTCTCTCCTCTTTCTCCCACTCCATCTCTCTCTCCTTATCTTACCCCCCTTCTCTTCCACAAGATTTGATCACGTTGACTCCCCATGTTCTATGGCATTAACTAGATCAGTCACCAACTAATATTACATGAGTACATACGACGCCAAAAACAATGGTTGCAGAAATGCAAGCAGAGGATCCACTGGTGAGAGAGATGGTGAACTCTTCAATCACCCGAAGGAAGGCAACGGGACACCACCTTCGTACACTCCCTTGTACAACCATGGAATTAAACATGGTCGCCAACGCCAGGCTCTGATACGGCACAGAAAGAGGACATACCTAATAAAAGCAACTCATAATATTAAGCAACTACTTGAGTAATCGTTACAGATTACAAACAACAACAAACAACAACAAAACAACAAACAACAACAACAACAAACAACAAAACAACAACAAAACAACAACAAAACAACTAAACATCGTTACAGATTACAAACAACAACAAAACAACAACAAAACAACAACAAACAACAGCAACACAACAACAACAACAAAACAACAACATCAACAAAAAAACAACAACAACAACAACGGAAAACAGCAACGAAAAACAACAACGGAAAACAACAACGAAAAACAACAACGAAAAACAACAACGAAAAACAACAACGAAAAATAACAACAACGACAAACAACAACAAACAAACACAGGAAAACAATAAAAACAAGAAAACAAGGAAAACAAGAAAAACAAGAAAAACAACAAGAAAAACAACAACAACAACAACTACAAACAAACAACAACAACAAACAACAACAAACAAACACAGATAAAACAACAACAACAAACAACAAAAACAAACACAAATAAAACAACAATAACAAACAACAAAAACAACAGCAATAACAAACAACAACAAAAACAACTAAACAATAACAACTAAATAACAACAACAAATAAACACAAACAAAAACAAAAATAAACACCACCAACAACAAACAACAACAAATAACAATAACAACAGTAACAAAAATAATGATAGTATTAATGATAATATTAAAAGTATTATTAGTAATAATGAGGAAATACAATGATATAAGGGGAATGGTAATAATAATACCTATAATGACAATAACATTAGTAACAGTAATGTTAGTGACAACAATGATATTAACAACAACAGTAGTGATAATAATGATCATAACAGCAATAACAACAGCAATAATAATAATAATGAAAATAATAACAATAAAAACGCCACAAGAACGACAACAAAACCGACAACAATAACAACCACAAAAATAAAACAACAACAACAAAACAAAAGAAGCAAAAACAAAAAAAACATAAAAACAAAAACAACATAAACAAAGACAACAACACAACAAAAACAAAAGCAACAACAAATACAGAATACACAACAACAGCAAAAATTACAACAAAAACAATAACGAAAACAAAAACAACAAAACAAAAACAACAACAAAAACAGCAACAAAAACAACAAAAAACAACAGCAAAAACAACAAAACAAACAACAAAAACAATAACAACAAAAGCAACGACAAAAACAACTACAAAAAAACAAAAAACAACAACAACAAGAAAAAGCTCAAATCTGATATATATATATATATATATATATATATACTCTGTATCTATTTATACTCTGTAAGATCTAATCGAAACCGGGCAAATACATCTATTGTATTGAGAAGATATTCCTTCTCATTCATACCTTTAATGCATTTGTCAACATGAATACGGTTCAGCAATAATAATGATAATAATAATAATAAAAAAATAATAGTAATAATAATAACAATAATAGTAGTAATAATAATGATGATAATGATAATAATAATAATAATAATAATAATAATAATAATAATAATAATAATAATAATGATACTACTACTACTAATAATAATAATGATAATAATAACAATAATAATAATGAGGGTAATAATAACTATAATCACAATACCATTAATAATAGTAGTAATAATGACAATAATAATACTGATAACAATAACAACGACAACATCTATAGTGATATTAATCAACGGCAATAATAATAATAATAATAATAATAATAATAATAATAACAATAATAATAATAATAATAATAATGATAATAATGATACTACTACTACTACTACTACTACTACTACTAATAATAATAATAATAATGATAATAATAATAATAATAATAATAATAATAATAATAATAATAATAATAATAATAATGATACTACTACTACTACTACTAATAATGATAATAATAACAATAATAATAATGAGGGTAATAATAACTATAATCACAATACCATTAATAATAGTAGTAATAATGACAATAATAATACTGATAACAATAACAACGACAACATCTATAGTGATATTAATCAACGGCAATAATCATAATAATAATAATAATAATAATTATAATAATAATAATAATAATAATGATAATAATGATACTACTACTACTACTACTACTACTACTACTACTACTACTACTACTAATAATAATGATAATAATAATAATAATAATGATAATAATAATAAAAATAATAATAATAATAATAGTAATAATGATAATAATAATAATAATATCATCAACAATAATAACAATGATAATAATAATAATAATAATAATAATAATAATAATAATAGTAATCATAATATCAACAACAATAATAACAACAACAACAATAACAATGATAATAATAACAATAATAATGATAATTATAATAATAGTAATAGTAATAGTAATACTACTACTACTACTAATAATAAAAGTTGTGATAATGATAATTGTGACAATAATACCAACAAGAATGATAATAATGATCACAAAAATTATATTAATAATAATAATAAATAATAATAATAATGGTAATAATAATAATAATAATAATAATAGAAATAGTAATAATAATAATAATAATAATAATAATAATAATAATTATAATAATGATAATAATAACTATTATAATAATAGTAATAG
>NC_061850.1:8585871-8593371 GCF_019202785.1 Penaeus chinensis | reverse complement strand
ATATTAAGGTAATAGTTTTTATATTGGTTATGTTCATGTATGCTGTCACTCCTTCAGTAAAATACGGAACCCGTAACTTTGATTTTTTCTAGAACCCTTTTTATTTTGTATTTTATCAGTTTCAATATCTTATTTTTACTAGAATCTTTTATTTCATTTTATTTCATTTTATTTTATCGTGAATGGCCTTGGTTTTAAAATAGTTTAATTAAGTTTTACGTTAGTCTTTCGTTGGGTTCAATGGGATTTTATTGCTTCTTGTTTTACTTTAACTTTCATTTAATTTTTACGTTACTTTTGACAATTTTGATATTTATGTTTTACGTGAACTTGGGCCATATCATGATCAAGAAAGCAACACCTAAGATGGACATCTCTTAAGCCTAAATTAAATAAGGAAGAGGGCTACACGCTACCACTTCAGTCCTTTCCTGCATTAATAAAAGGTGACGGATACTAAGAGATAAAAGTACAGTGAAACATGGTGAAAAGATCCGTAGAGTGTTCGCAAAAACATATATATATAGCCCAAAGAGCTAAGCAAACGCTACAGGCTATTTTTGGTGGCATCGGTGTTCAGGGGGCAGCTTTATTAGCTTTTGCTAGATATTTTAACTTTATTTTTAACTTTGTGCTTTACAAATGTTGCTGTCGCCCGACGGACCATCGCAGGCTAGGGAGAGGTAGACATCAAGGTGGTGCTTTCTGCATTTTATGTACGTTTTGATTTTTTTGTGGCTAGTGTATGTTATATCTATTGTATTTGTAAGCCTTATGTTTTATTTTGTAAACGTTTATTTCGATTCTTAGTGCTTGTTTTATGTTTTATTTTGTGTGTTTTATGATCCGCTTTTGGGTCTAGTAAATGTTTTAGTAATTCACTTTCAGTTTTGCAGATGCTTTCGGATTTGCTTTTTACATTTCATAAACGTTTTAGGATTTGTGTTTTTTCCAGTATTGTAGAGGTTTTAGTAGATGCCTCCGTTTTCTTTGTTTTGATTTATGTAACTTCAGTGTTTGTGTGTGTGTTTTGTGATCTTCGGAAACTTGCTTTGAACTTTGCAAGATAGACAAAGTGAATTTTCAGTGAAATCTGTGATTGTGTGTTGCAATATAAGGAATTATTATGCAACTTGAGGTGTGATACTGCTAACTGTTCGCATTAATAGAAAGTGAATTAGCATTTCGGTTGTGTGCTCGGAAGTTTTCAATGTACACTGTGAACTTTGAGGGTACATCCAGCTGACTGTGGAACTCTTACGGTGATAGACAGTTGCTGACGCTACTTATTTTTACTGGGCGCGGCGCATTTTATCAGTATGGTGCGTGGGAGGCGAACTGGTCTTGAGGCGCCGGGTACTTCACAGGCTGCTGAAGAAGAGTATCAGGAGGCAGTGTCACAGGCGGAAGGCATACTTGAACCCGAGCTGACAATGTTTGAGGAACTTACGTCACAGATTTCCTTGCTAAAGACAGAGCTCGGCAACTGGCAGGAGAGGTATGCTCGGATGGAAAACAAGGCAGAAGAAGACAGGCGCAAATCAGCAGAACAGTTGAGAGTGCTGGAGGAGAGGAATGAAACACTCGAGGCAAGGTTAGAGCAAGACCGTCGTCGGAGGGAGGAAGCTTTACGTCAGGTAGAGAACGATAATGCCCAGCTGCGGGAAGCTGCCGAGATGGACCGTATGGAGCTCCGAGAAACAAGAACTGCACTTGAAATCCAAGCTCGGCACGATAGAGAAATGATGGCAGAGGCAAACAATTCTCTCAGGGAAGCTCTCCGTGCTATTACGCCAAGCCTATCCTCTAACGTAACGCCCCAACAAACACCTGTACCTGCTGAGAGGTCCATTCTACCTGACCGACCCCAACCTCAAATTATATTCAGTCATCAGGAACATATATCATCGGATCTACACACCAATCAACCTGCAGTGCCTCTTTCTGTGGTGGTTGAGAGGGAATCCATTCCTAAGTTCTCAGCCGAGACATCTGCATCAAAGCCTCTTCGCCGGAACCAGGAGGTTGAAGGCTGGATCCGCCAGATAGAAAATCTGTCTCGCCCATCTACTGAAGAGAATTTCATCAGGAATGCAAGAGCGCACTGTAGAGGACCAGCCGATTTGATCATTAACAGCCCAGCATTTGATAGAATCACGTCATGGCCAGAATTCAAAGCAAAGCTGCGATTGAAGTTCCGTGGAACCTGCTCCTCTAGTGATTTCTTTCGCTTGCTCTATGAGAAGAGACTTGTGAGTGGACAAGCACCCCTAGATTTTTATGTGGATCTTGAGGGGGCTGTGTATCAAGGTGTCCGGGATCATCCTGAAGCTATCGGCGAACCAGATGAACTCATTAGAAGAGTATTCTTGCAGGGACTTCCTGGATGGCTACGGGAGATGTGCGCTCTCTCTGAAAATGGACCTCTGCAGCAGCTTATCGACACGGCTCAACGTGTATGGAATGCTCGTGTGGGAATCAGAGAGACAGATGAAGGCCCACCACGTCTATATCCATCAGGTGCACGTGCTGCAGGTCGAGTGGCTGCTATTGATGATAACACCTCATCCTTTCAACAAGCCCATATGTCTGCACCCCAGTTTCCACCTCGGCGACCACCACGTCATTCGGACCGGCCCCAAAGAAGACCTACGTGTTGGGCTTGTCAGCGTGAAGGTCACTTTCGTAGAGAGTGCCCCTTTCTTAATCTCCCAAGTGGAACGGGACCCGCCGCGCTGGGAGGACGCTCGAACTTGCAGGGTTCCAGAGTGCTACGCTCTGAACACAGAGCAGCAGACAGTCGGACAGAAGTTTAGTGGCAGACCAACGATTATGTTAGAAGTTGAGGGGCAGAGATTCCATACCTTTGTTGACACAGGAAGCCAGGTTACACTGCTGAAGAAGGAAGCCGTGGGACGTTTGACATCTCGCAGAATGCATGTTGCGGCTAGAGGAATTAAAGGAGTCTCAGGGAAGGAACTTGCTGTGATGGAGGAAATGGATGTGGAGTTCTGGCTGAGACCGGGAAGAAAGCTCTACCATAGAGTTATGGTTGTGGATGGCCTTTCTTTTCCAGGGGATTTGCTGGTCGGTACAGACTTTTTGAGAAGGGTTGACCATAAGATTGTCCATAATGCACAGCCGCAGGAGGCATATTTACATCTTGATGGTATGGTTCATCCTATAAACTATGAAGCTGGAGAATCATTAGCACTGATATCATTCATTCAAAAGACAGTTCAGCATCCAGTAATCAGTCTTGCACCCAAAAGTAAGACAGTTTGTCCAGCCCATTCAGGAATCTACGTACCATGTAGTGTTTCTCCAAGTCTCAATAACAAGTCAGTGCTAATAACTGGAAATGTGTCAAAGCTAGAGGTGCCAAGGACTTTAGTGACTCCAGTGAAGGGAGTATGCTCCGTTTTTGTAGTTAACTTCAGTGCGAGACCAGTTACACTTAGGAATGGAGCTCATTTTTGTACTGCCGAGGAAGTACATGTGCTGCCTAACACTGACTATGATATGTCCCATAATCCTTCATCAACAGTGAACCTGTCTCCAGCTATGAGTGACGAAGCAGTTACGAACGTAGAAGTTGAAGACCAACCAGAGGAAACACCCTTTACCTGGGATGATGATGATTTTGATACTATTCATGGTCTTCAGCTTACTGACCCTGGAGATGACTTAGCAGAGATTTGTCCAGTGTTGCCCCGAAGTGACACAGTTGCAAAGATTGATGCTGCTTTGCAGGAGAGTGCCATTGCTGAGGCGGCTTTGATTGAAGCAGATGGGGTAGAACCAGCTTCTGAACCATCACTAGTACACCTTGACGCAGCAGAAAGAGAGCAGATAAAGCAGGTTCTCGCTAAATTTCCTTGTCTCTTTTCAGGTGATAAGACTCAAGTTGGTTTAGTTCCAGGAGTTACTCACAAAATTGTTACAGGTGACACGCAACCCATCTGTACTCGACAGTGGAGACTGCCGGAATCTGCTAAGCAGAAGATAAGAGAGGAGTGTGACCAGATGTTGCGTGCTGGAATCATAGAGCCCTCGACATCACCTTGGCTTTCGCCTGTAGTGCTTGTGAGAAAGAAGGATAATAGTGTGCGATTTTGTGTCGACTATCGGAACCTCAATGCCGTCACTGTTGCTGACTCCTATCCACTCCCCAGAATTGATGAGTTGATTGATGAACTGCGCGATACACAGGTATTTTCCCTCCTGGACAGCAGATCTGCTTATTGGTCTGTCCCTGTAGAGGCTACTGACAGGCCGAAAACCGCTTTCAGTGATGGCTATCGCCTTTTTCAGTTTCAGCGAATGCCATTTGGACTTTCTACTGCTCCCACAACTTTCCAGAGAACGATGAATGTAGTTCTTTCTCCAGTTCTTGGCAAACACACACTTGCGTACCTGGATGATGTTGTTGTGTATAGCCGGGACTTCACTTCTCATCTTGGCCAGCTTGAGGAAACATTGAAGCTTCTTGATTGCGCAGGCTTTAAATTGAACATGGTCAAGTGTGAGTTTGCTGTACGACAGTTTCGCTTCTTAGGTTTCAAGATTACCCCTGAAGGAATTTTGCCTGATCCAGAGAAAGTTAGAAGCATCAGAGAAATGCAACCACCACGCAATGCCAAGGGAGTACGACAATTCCTCGGGGCTACAGGTTTCTTTAGAAGGCATATTCATCAGTACGCGGCCATTGCAGCACCCCTTACGCAGCTCACCCGCAAAGACAAGCCATTTAGTTGGGGACAAAGAGAACAGGAGGCCTTTAACATCTTGAAAGAGAAGCTTGTGTCAGCACCAGTTTTACGTAAACCTCGTTTCGAAGATCATTTCGAAGTCCATACTGATGCTTCACAAACTGCTATTGGTGCCTGCCTTATGCAAAGAGACGCAGATGGTAATCCAGCCGCTATTGCGTATTTTTCCAGGAAACTTCGTGGACCAGAGACCAGGTATTCTGCAACTGATTCTGAAGCATTAGCAGTTGTAGAAGGAGTAAGAGCCTTTGACGCTTACATATATGGTCGTCAATTCACAGTGTATACGGATCATCAGCCCCTCACTTACATATTCACCCGGAAGACTAAAAGTTCTCGCATGACCAGGTGGGCTTGTGAACTTTCCCACTATCAATTCAAAATATTTTATAAACAGGGAATCCAACACCGTGTTCCTGATATGTTATCCCGCTCAGTGGCACAAATTGACCTTGCCAATGTTGACCCAACAACCATGCGTGAAGAGCAACTGAAAGACCCTCTTTGGCAAGAAGTCATCAACTATTTGGAGGAGAAGAACTTGCCCAAGAAGAAGATTCCACTTACTCTGGATGAGTTTACACTTCAAGACGGAGTTCTCTACCATCTTCGACAGTTTCCTGCACATGCTGTACATCAGCTTGTAGTACCAAAGGTTCTTCGTAAAGCTGCACTTAAGCTTGCTCACGACAGTTCATTTGCATCTCATCCGGGTATTTTCAGAACGTATCAGAAACTAAAGGATCTCTTCTATTTCCCCAATATGATGCGAGATGTGAAAGCTTATGTCACAGCTTGTTCAACATGTCAGCGACGGAAGGGAACACCACACAGGGCGCCACTAGCTACTGCTCCACAGGTATCTGCACCATTTGAGAAGGTTTCTGCTGACCTCGTTGATTGTGGACAATCAAGCAATGGGTTGAGGTATATACTCGTATTAATTGACCATCTTTCAAGGTACCTTCAGTTGATTCCTCTTCCATCTAAAGAAGCTGAGGTAGTAGCAGATGCTTACATTAGGGATTTTGTAACAATATTTGGTCCCCCACACCTTTTACAAACTGATGGTGGTTGTGAATTCACAAACAGATTATTTCAGCAGGTCTGCGGTATAGTGAAGACGAAGACTCATCTCACTACAGCATGTCATCCACAGGCAAATGGGATGGTGGAGCGTTCAAACAGGGTAGTTAAAGAAGCTCTTGCAACCTTGACAGAACGGCACCCTCTGGACTGGCACCAATATGTACCACAGGTTAGATTGGCACTGAATAGCGCATTCCACCGGTCCATAGGCAACCAACCTTTATATCTGCTTATGGGTCATCATGGTCACTTTCCAGTCGGCCTCTCCAATGAGGTCACCTTTGCATCAGATTCTGCAAAACGCTTTAGTGATGCGCTAGGAGAAGCTCGTCACGTTGCCATTGAGACGTCCCGTCGTGCTCAAGAAACCTGGGCAAGACAATATAATAAGAGGGGAAGGAAAGCTCCCAAGATGGATGGGGGTACCTTAGTTCTTTACAGGAACTTCCGAAGACTAACTGGACCTCGGAGGACTCTTGGACCTCGTTGGGATGGCCCTGCCCGTATCCTGAAGCGTGTTGGACCAGTGACATATATCACCAGGGATGTGGATTCGCCGTATAAAGAGCGCAGGTTGCACGCTAATCAGATTAAGCCTTTCAGAACTTTAGAGGAATTAGTGTTTGTGGATTCGCCCAGTGAACAGAGTACCTCTGCTGAAGGTCTGTCTAGTGAACGGCAATATGATGACTCTGAAAGAGATCCGGACGAAGTGTTACTGTTGTCAGCTGTGCGCCCCAGATGAACGCAAAATACTTTCCTATGTACATATTTTGTTGTATATATTTATTTTATTTCGCACTTTATGATTTCCCTTTGTTTTAGTACCTGCTTTTCTTTTACTTTTGTGTTTTCCATCTTTTAGTCTTTAGCTTTTATTTCAGTCTTTTCGCTCGCTTTTAATTTCTTTTTCATTATCCTTTTGATACGTCTTAGCCCTATTCCATCTCTCTTTTACCCCCCCTTTTCCTCCTTTTTTACGTTTGTCTCTGTTTTATTTCCATTTCGTTACCCTTTATTCTTTTTATTTTCCTCTGTACATTTATGTTTTGTGTTTTACTTTTTGTACATTTAGTTTTACCTTTGTTTTATTTTATAGTTTTAAGTCTCGGGTCTGGTAATTGGTTTTTATGCTTTTGTTATTAGCATTTAGCCAATTTTATTTAGTTAAACGGGTTCTTGTTATTTTGCTTTAGGGGCCGGCTCAGTGGACATGCCCTCTATAATTACTATCCTTGAATATTCGCAGGTCCTGCCGATGCGTGGAAGCCGTCACAAGGGTTCTAGATTTTCAGGATGTCGTTCTGTCTAGTATTTCCAGATTGTGGTGGCTGTTACTTTCCCTTCTGCCAGCTGAACGTGCGCTGTAACAGGAGAGATAATGGTCTGTGCTTGACGAGAAATGAGGCTGGTTTGGCTTGCAGTTGGAGAAGAGTTGGGAGCGTGAATGGTCGTCTCGTCGCCGTCATCCCCGTGATGGTTTTGTCAAATTCTGCGCCAAATCGCCATAGGGAATGGGCGGGCCCGGAGCAGACCTAGGGATACATCCGAGACTCGAGGACGAGTGGAGGCGACGCCCCGACTATCACTCCCGGGCCATGGGAGGGGTTGTAGCGAGTGAAATGCTTCAGTTTCCCCT
>NC_061850.1:8565871-8568371 GCF_019202785.1 Penaeus chinensis | reverse complement strand
ATCGTATATAATTTTCCTTAAATCAAAAACATTCACTTAACGGATGCGATGCTAATTTCAACTTTTAACATTAATATTCCCCCCTTATCTGTATAGAAAGCAGAGCTGTTACATAACATTATAAAATATCACCACATCATAGAATTTCTCTATATCGACAAAGATGTCATTAAATCTATATTTTTCTACCTAGAAATATAAAGGAAAGTACACCCTGGTACCTTGAAACTTATCTCCAGGGGTTAATTTAGCCCAACGTATGGATTTGCTGCTTTAGACGATAAATCAGCTGATCAGCACCTATTACCCTTCCCCAGGTCACTGATAAATGTAGAGGATATTGCATTTTAATACTTCAATTTTCTTTTTATATACAGCTTAAGGACTAGCCATTCGCCCATTATTTATTTTTAGTGTTTATCGAAAAGCCATAAAAGGCGGGAATCTATCATTTCTAAATGTGACACCGTCTTTGGCCTCTCTTAGCATCCTCACTGGCCATTAAGGTGCCCTTTCCACCCCAATATATTACACACACATACTTATACTGTATATATTCATATATATATATATATATATATATATATATATATATATATATATACATATATATTTATATGTGTGTGTGTATGTATGTGCATGTGAGTGTGTATGTGAATATATATATATATATATATATATATATATATATATATATATATATATATATGTGTGTGTGTATGTGTATGTGTGTGTGTGTGTGTGTGTGTGTGTGTGAGTATATATATATATATATATGTGTGTGTGTGTGTGTGTGTGTGTGTGTGTGTGTGTGTGTGTGTGTGTGTGTGGGGTATGTATGTATGTATATATGTATATATATAATGAGAATAAGATTGAAAATTATAGTAATAATGGTATTGATAATAAAAATGTAATGATAATAATAACGATAATAATAATAATAATAATAATAATAATAATAATAATAATAATAATAATAATAATGATAATAATGATAATAATAATAATGATATCAATAATATATATAATATCAATAATAGTAACGATTATATTTCCCTTTCACATATCACATTTGGAGCGCACGGAATAACGATAAGCTTATGTAATATTCAACGTGGCTTAAAATCTTTCGCAAGACTTTTCAAAAGCATTAAAATAACCATGATTTCCACTGAAGATATTAACGCTATTTTTTCATCAAACGAATTGAATGGCGCTGCTTTTATATTTCACATCAAAAAGAGACCTTTGATACAGCTAGATAATAAAATGAGACTCTTTATACATACAGACGTACATGATACAAAAATACAACCAAATATTCTTAAAAGGTGCACAGCTCATGCGTTTTACCAGAAGGTATACTGTACCATCTTGCGATTCAATTCAGTAACGTCATCGGTGCAGTCTCTTTGAATTCAGAGGAGCGATGTTATATATATATATATATATATATATATATATATATATATACATATATATATATATATATATATATATATATATGAAAGGAGAAAACACACTACCGTGTTGATACTATGGTATAAAAAACCAAATCTTGTTTTACAGTGTGAGTTTTTATACCATATATATATACATATATATAGATAGATAGATACTTATATATATATTGTTGTGTGTGTGTTGTGTGTGTGTGTGTGTGTGTGTGTGTGTGTGTGTGTGTGTGTGTGTACTTAAGGCCTTTTTGTAGCATTTCAAAACTACTAATACTTTGATACATTTTGATACATGTTTTCCCTTTACGCGCACATCTCTTCGGTTAGCATCATCTCGTATGCCTCTACCCTGATACAATTTAATACACTCGATATGAGTAAATTTTAAAGCCAGTCATGACGGTCGTTGGAACGACTTGGTAAGAATTTCGTACGTGTCCGCGTGACGTGGTACTGACTTCGGTGGGATGAATGTTTTCAAAATAATTCTGTACCTTTGTGATATAAATTTACAGGGTCAAAAATATAAAGGAAAGGCTGTGTAGCATGGTTTGTTGATATAATTCACCCAATAACACCAGTAAATGCCTGTGATCACTGGAATTACTCAGTTATCTAATTCGAACACGGGGCTTACTCGCGGTGTCTACGATAAGATGCAAAACCTCGTGCAACTTTCACTTTTCACGATGAAGAACGATGTAAAAACAAAAATATGTTTTGACTGAATCTGAGAAATACATTTGAAAGTTTCCACAGCCTTGCGAAGCGAAGAGTGGTAGATATAAATAATATATTTGAAAGTTCCACAATGTTTTGCTCGCAATTAAAAATAGTACTAGCATATTAAGTACTTCAGTGATTTTCTATTGACTTTTTCATGTGAAATTAAGAAAAGTAACTTTGTATGTCAGTACAAACGATGATATCGGGTTTTGTAGCACTCATGGTACAACATGAAACAATTTATGAAAGTGCTAGGCGTTTCGGGTTACTACAGAAGAGGCCATAACACACACACACACACACACACATTTGTA
>NC_061850.1:8528371-8530871 GCF_019202785.1 Penaeus chinensis | reverse complement strand
TACTATTATCATAATAATAATGATCCAATCCAAGGACTTGCAATGGGCTCACCTCTTTCAGCAGTCCTCGCCCAGCTGTTCATGGAAACCCTCGAGGCTGACCACTACCGGAACATCGTGGGGAAGCATGTAGTCTGGCTTCGTTATGTAGATAACATCCTCGCTGTAGTACCGACCAGGACTAATCTTTAAGACCTCCTCCATAGATTAAACGCAGAGCACCCACCCATAGAATTTACCGCAGAAGAGGAGAGAAATGAACAACTATTTTTCCATATACCGTAATCCATAGGAAACGTGACGGCCCGGTATTCTCTGTGTACAAAAAAAAAAAAAAAAAAAAACACTAATAAAAATGATTTTATACACTATTTCTCTGCCCACAGTAATACGACCAAAGAAGGCGTGGTCATTGGTTTCTTCCTCCGAGCACTTAGAATCTGCAGCCCAGAGATCCTGGAGGAGGAAATACAACACGTCAGCAATACCTTCCAACATCTCCGTTACCCTCGCACCTTGCTCGCCCACCTCCGACGCAAGGCAGAAAAGATCATGTTCAGGTGAAGAGGGGACGCCACACAAAACAAAACACACAGGATCATCCTCCCACACTCGCAGCTGACGATATCGTAAGGGAGAAGAAGTCAGACCACAACAGACCTCTTAGCCAGGTGTACAGGATACCTTGCGGCGGCTGCGATAAAGTTTACATAGGGGAGACAGGACGCGGCCTCCACGAACGACGAATCGACCAACACCGCAGCGCCCTCCGACGACATGACAAGAGGAGCGCCTTCGTTGTCCCCGTCGACACCGACGGCCATCTCCCCAAATGGTGCCAGGCCTCCTTCATAAAACAACGCCTGCTCTCACGACAAAGGAACATGGTAGAAGCGGTATACATACACTCTACCAACAACTTCAACACCGCAACGGGGAGCCACGAACTAGCCAAGGTCGTCGCTCACCCGATCACCGACGTGACCTGACCACCATGTACATGTATATATAATTCTATGTATCTCTTGTTCTCTATGCCCAGATGAAGCAGTAAATGCGAAAAGGCCTTCGGCATGTTCGTGTGTTTTCCTGTACTTCCCTTCATTATTCTACTTGCAGTAATAATGATAATAGAGATACTTCTATTACCACTACAACTACTATTAGTACTACTACTATTAATACTGGTACGAATAATAATCATAATAATAATCACGATGGTGATGATGATAATGACAATGATAGTAATAATGATAATGATAGTAATAAAGATAATGATGATAACAATAACGATAATGATAATGATACTACTACTACTAATGATAATTAGAAAGATGATAATAACGACAATAATGATAATAATATTACCACTACTACTAAATAATACTAACATTACTACTACTACTAATAATAATGATAATGATAATAACAATACTACTACTGCTACTTAATTCTAATAGTAATGATAATAACAGCAACAATACAACAAAATAAATAATAATAACAATAATAATGATGATAATAATAGTGATAATAATAATAATAATAATAATAATAATAATAATAATAATAATAATAATAATAATAATAATAATAATGATAATAATAATAATAATAATGATTATAATATTAATAATGATAACAATAACAACAAAAATAATGATAATAATAATGACAATAACAATACCAACAACAATAATGATAATAATAATAATGATAATAGTAATGATAATAATTCTAATGATTATAATGAAAATGGTAATAGTAATAATAATAATAATAATAACAACAATAATAATAATAATAACAATAATAATAATAATAATAATAATATTAATGATAATAATAATAATAATGATGATAATGATAATAACGATAATAATAATGTATTATTATTGTTATTACCATAACAGTAATAATGATAACAAAGATACTACTATTACAACTACTATTACTACGAAATGATAACAAAAATAATAATAATAATTACGATGATGATGATAATAATGATAATGATGATAACAATAACGATAATAATAATGATAGATATAACAATGATGATACTAATAATAATGATAATAATGGCAACGATAATGAGAACGATGCTGATAGTAATAATGATAATAATGATGATAATAATAATAATAATAATAATAATAATAATAATAATGATGATAATAAAACAAAATAATAATAATAATAAAAACATTATAATGATGATAATAAAACAATAACAACTACATCGTTAATAATATTTACAACAAAGGATACGTAATTATACAGAAATATACAATATATATAACACGCGACGTGTTGTGAATGATTGAAATGAATATAGTCACATTTTTTTTTAACAAGTACAGAGCATAAGAAAAGGAAACAGAAGTAAAATAAGAAGAAGACATATTCTAAAAACGCAAGCCTTAAGAAAAGTCAAGACGAAAGTAAATGTTAGCTTTGGTCTGAGGATTCAATCCTAGAGCTCCTTGTTATACAACAG
>NC_061850.1:8520871-8523371 GCF_019202785.1 Penaeus chinensis | reverse complement strand
CACACAAACACACACACACACACACACACACACACAAACACACACACACACACACACACACGCAAACACACACACACACAAACACACAAACACACACACACACATACACTTATTTGCATTCATACCTACATATTCGGACAAAAGACAGATCATTTTACAAATTTATAATTCTGGATTTAGACCTATTAATCCCCAGTATAATCAACTAAAAACAGTTAATTAATTAAAAACCCACGTGTGAACCTATGAATATTCCTCTTGATTTGTACTGCGAACTAGGGAGGCATGCAATTAGTTCTGCTCATTCAGTCACTTGTCATTTATCACTTTCCATCAACATTTCTTCTTAGGCTGCACGTTTTCCCCCAGGTCGTCCTATTCTACGCCCCTCTCCTGCAAAAAGAAACGAAAAGGATAGAAAATAAGAGCAAAACGAACTACTGCATTAATGAATAAATATATATAAATGAAAATGAAATGAAGATGAATAAATAAATAAAGAGATATGCCCTACGTAACCCGAATTTCGACAAGCACAATTTCGAGATAGCCCGAACCTCCAATACGAAACATTCAGCTTCATAAAACAAATGAAAAATGAAAAAGGTGACAAAGAAGGATAAATACTCGGTTCCGTATCTCATAAACTGAGAGAACTGCGCACCTGTTTATTTAAGCAGACTGTTATCTAGGCAATGTAGGCAACGATCAGGTAATATACACTTCATGAAAATCTTCTGGGTAGACTAATGGAGCACTCAGACACGTCGAAGATTCCCGCCCACACAAACAACACGACCGACGCTATTTTGCTGCCAGGTTATGGTATATATGAAATATGATTAAATAAAAAAATGTATTTCTCGATTTTTCCCCGTTTGCTTCGAGCGGTTCGAGCCTCGTGCCAGGTGACGAGTTTGTTTAAATAGATTCATTCCTTATTGTTCAATGGCTTTAAAAATGACTTATTTTCTTCTCCCTTCTCCTCAACTTTACTCTTGCTTCCCTTCGTCTCCGTTTTGCTTTACCCACGATTCCCATTCTCTGCATGCTTTTCTTTCCTCTGCTCTCTCTCCTCGTATACTCTTTTCTATCTAATATCGTCTCTCCTTAGTTTCTTTCGTTTTCTCTCACTTTCACTCCTTCCTCGGTCGTTTCTTTCGTTCATTTTCATCTTTCCTCATTTTCCTCTTTTCCCCTTATTTTCTACTTTCTCTTATTCTTTCGATACTCTGTCACTCATTCTTTCATTTCATCTCTTTGCTTACGTTTATTTATTTTATCTTCATTCCTTTTCTCTCAAACTTACGCTCTGATACCTACCCCCTACCCTCCCCCCTCATACAGGACTCTACCAGCCCTACTTGATACCTTCGATACCTGGTTTCGAATCCTGATCCCGAACGAATGCGGCATCCAGTGGGCGGCACTCAGACACGTCGGAGAAGATTCCCGCACACACAAACAACACGACCGCACGCTATTTTGCTGCCAGGTTATGATATATATGAAATAGGTTTAAATAAAAAATGTGTTTCTCGAGTTTTCCCCGTTTGCTTCGAGCTGTTCGAGCCTCGCGCTAGGTGACGAGTTTGTTTAAATAGATTCATTCCTTATCGGTTAATGGCTTTAAAAATTACTTATTTTCGTAACACTGAACACCCACACGTATCTTAACTCTGTTCTATGTTTTTAAAACTATTTTATCAGTTTCAAAAACAACTTGTATCTTTAACTTAGTTATAATCATTAGTAATCTTAATTTCACTTGTTTTACGGCATTTTTTTAATTTGATTCTAGCGACCTTGCACTTTGTATTATGATTTTATATATATTTTCTTCTTTTTTTGAAGTTGGCTAATTCGCGGAGATTTAACTTGCTTTAATAATTCCTTGTAATTGTATTTCTTTCGTTTTTTTCTTAACCTTTTTATTGATATTTAATATTAACATGCATTTAAGACGATTTCTTCTAAAATATTTGTAATTCGTGTCTGTTAACATAACTGTTATCGCGTTGACGTGGACTACACGTATGTATACATCTGTTGAATAAACCTTGTACGGGAATTGTCTCTGGACTTGGTGTTTTTATGTATCCTCTTGGTTTACCCTGTTACTGTAGCGGTATTGGGGTATCAAGGAAAAGTTATGTTTGAATTACATGCCGATTAGGATATTGCTAGACGCGTTTACTTATTGTTTATGATCATAGAGGTATATCATATTGGTCAGCCAAAGATACCCCATTATTTATTTATTTATTTTTTGACAAAAGGAAACTTTAACGTTTAATGTAAATCCGTCTCTTCAGAATAAAGATTTCGTATGACTCTTTTTTCTTCTTCTTAGGGGCATGTACCTGGGGAGTGGGGGAAATAAGTCTCCTTTAGGGGAAATAAACAGGCCTTCTGGTTCTTTCGGCTCTGAGCTCCCATCCACCATTTGACTGGAGGTTGTGTTGACCTTCCTGATCCACAAGAGATATCCATTGCTGCA
>NC_061850.1:8496117-8498617 GCF_019202785.1 Penaeus chinensis | reverse complement strand
GTATGGGAAATTATACCCCATTGGAAAATTGTATTTAAATGTCCTTCATCGTTTTCATTTTACTTAACCGAGTTTTATACGATTTTTGTTTTTCTTTTTGTTTTCCTTTTTTTTTAGGATGGTTTTGACACTTGTTAAAGATTTTGTTTCCTTGAAATGGAACATCTTAATTTCGTATTAATCTTACTTGAGAGTTTGATGGAAAAAAATATCATGTAAAAATTAATGAACACTGTATCCACTGAAAAGTACCAGTTAATTACCATCAGTATCGTCTTTAATTTAAAGTATAGAGTTCGATAGGTTTATGATAATAAAACAATTATAATGAAAATATCTTGTTATTGAATTTTACTTTTTTTTTATTATGATAAACGTAAAACAAAGGGAATCTGTATAACATGCTGCCAGGGATATAGTTTACGTAAACCCCCCATATATAGGCCCAATGAGTTTTACTATAAGACGAAACTGGTGAACCTTATAAACATGCACTATTATACTGTAGATTTAGGAATCGTATTCACTTCCAGTCTCCAATATTCCTTTGCGATGCTGCTTACACTGGGAACTTCCAGGAACCTTTTCATTCGCACAGATGACCATAAGTTGTAAATAAATAGGAAACCAGAAGACCAGGTAGGGAAATCCATGGCTTCTTCATCATAACACACACACACACACAAACGTACATGCACGCACGCACACACACACACACACACACACACACACACATATATATGTATTCATATATGTTTATATATATTTCTACGTATATGTTCTTGTTCTTCAACCCCCTGTGTTGTGGTGGGTCATCCGCTCGAGTTTTCCTTCGCCAGATTCCCTTCTGTAACGCGCCCTTCTCTTCTCTGTGTAGTGCTTGCATGTCTTCATTTGTAACATCTCTCAATCTCTTCGTTTGTCTGCCAATATTCAGCCTTCTTCGTCTTACTTCCATACCGATTGCGGTTTTAACAGATTCTTTGTCGTTTCTTCACATGATATATTATATGCTTATTTATTTTCCTTTTAATGTTCCCTCTACCAACCGTCCGATTTATATCAGCACTTTTACCTTACCTTTCTCGAGGTGAGATACCCACAATCCGTCTGACCTTTCTCGTTTTCTTCCTTTTTTCCTAAGCGCCGAAGTTTCCGACTCATAAATCATTACGTTTTATATACTTTCCGTCTCAACTTAAATTGGTGAAACTTGTGTGTGTATCCTTATTCTCTCTCACACACACACACACACGCACGCACACACACACACACACACACACACACACACACACACACACACACACACACACACACACACACACACACACACATACACACACACGTGTGTATATATGTGTATCGTATCAGTGAACGAACTGTGTATGGAACAATGATATGGCAAAACTGTTATTATTTTAGACAGAAGTCAGTCGCACTGTCACCACGGTATGAGGCCGATGTACGTCACTGCAGACATCTGATAGACATTCTGTGGACATCCCACACCCACAACACACACACACACACACACACACACTCACACACACACACACACACACACACACACACACACACACACACACACACACACACACACACACACACACACATAGTATATTGACATTTGATATCACTGGTTTGAGTGTTTGTGACGTATGCGTTTGTGACGTCGGAGAGGCAGCGCATTCCTCACCCTTCACGCTCCTGCCTTCATGCCGGTGTCACGGGTCACGACACATACATACGTGTGTGTGTGTGTGTGTTTATATATATATATATATATATATATATATATATATATATATATATATATATAAACACACCTTCTCACACATACACACACACACACTTCTATATATACATATTTATATATATATATATATATATATATATGTAAATAAACATATATGTGTGTATATATATGAATATATGTATATGTATATATATATGTATGTATGTATGTATAATATATATATATATATATATATATATATATATATATATATATATAAGCACATACACACATACACACACACACACACACACACACACACACACACACACACACACTTATATATATACATGTATATATATGTATATACATACATATGTAAATAGATAGATATGTATATATATACACACATCTGTTCATATATATAAATATGTATATATACATATATATGTATATAAGTATATTCATATATATGTACATATGTAGATGAATAGATAGACAGATAGATAAATAAATAGATATGAATATATATGTGTATGTATATATGTATATAAATATAAACATACACACACTCACATCCACATGGAGAGATAGATATATACAGATATATATGAACATACACACACACACACACACACACACACACACACACACACACACACACACACACACAAATATATATATATATATATATATATATATATATATAAGATCATGTTCAACAGTAGAGTTCAATTCGAACAGATACAATGTACAACCTCTAGC
>NC_061850.1:8486117-8488617 GCF_019202785.1 Penaeus chinensis | reverse complement strand
CAAGGTAAAGGAAATTGAAGTTCGGAAAGGCAAGATACGAATTTCAACACCTGTACTGTACGTATGCCTCACACTGCATATATATATACTTTTTTTTTTTTTTTTTTTTTTTTTTTAATAACACACACTCTCTCTCTCTATATATATATCTCTCTCTCTCATTCTTTTTCTCCATTTTCTCCCCCCCCTCTCTCTCTTGATATATATATCTATATCTATATCCATATATATATACCTATGAATATATATATTTATATACATATATATATATATATATATATATATATATATATATATATTTTCTTTTTCTTTTTTTTCTTTTTTTTTTCTTTTTGACCGCGGACCACCTATTGAGCAGCTCCGATCAATGGAATGTTTTCTGAAATAGGATCTGTTCTTGACAAACCACGCAGAGGGAGGCATGCTACTACCACCCCTATTGAAAACATCGAACTTATGGAGCAGGTGTTTGCGCAAAGCCAGGGAAAGTCCATCCGAGGGTCGCACAGGAACTCTGCCTCAACAAAATCTCAATTCATCGGATGCTTCGGAGAGTGATAGAGCTTTTCCCGTACCGACTTCAGTTTGTTCAAATGATTCAAACAGAAGATTATGATGCTCGTGCGGAGATGCGTGAATCACTCCTCCACTATTACCAATACGACCCTTAACTCTTGGAAAATTTATGGTTCAGCAGCAACTCCATCTTTCACCTCGGGTAAGCCGACACAACTGTCGAATTTAGGGAATAAAACAAACCCAATAGCTTCTCTAAAGCTGGTGGTTTGGTGTGGAAAGTCTAGCACAGAATTGACTGGATCAATTTTCTTCTTCGATGCATCCTGTAACGTGACCACCGTTAAAGGGGAAAATGACCTGGTGATGCTGCAGGCGAGGAGTGATCCTGTTATTTTTTTTTTTTCACTCAAGCGGCCCCCCCCCTCCCCCCTCCGCTTTGTTAAGATGAGTATCAAGTTTCCTGAATGATGGATCGGTCGAAGGGGTCCCCTCGAATGGGCTCCGCACTCCCCTCACTTCATACCTTAGGACTTATTCTGTGGGGCTGTATCAAAAGCAAGATGAGTAGAGTGACCTTCCACAGTTTAAGGAGAGATTCCGCACAGTCTGCAGTGAGATCGGGGAAGAGACGCTACAAAACGTCGGAGATTCTTGCGTCCGAAGGAGGCCGAAGGCTGTCGGAAATAGATCTCAAGTGGGGTATACAACTACTCTCGAAGGCGTTGGGATGTGGTGACAAGTCTAGCACGTAAAACTGCAATGACGCCTTTGTTGATGCTAAAAATAAGAATAAACTTTGTTTCTTGATTATTTTCTAGAATCTTATTGGGACTTTTGGGACACCCCGTACAATATATATATATATATATATATATATATATATATATATATATATATATATATATACATATACATACATATACTTATATACATACATACACACACACACACATATGCATATATATATATATATATATATATATATATATATATATATATAAATATATATAATGTGTTAAAAAATTCCCTTTCATAACCAAAATATTAGGGAACAGGTTTAGATCAAACAGAACAAATGTGGAGAAAGAGATGATAGAATAAATTAATCTTGTTAAATAATTTGAAATTTCACATAAAAACGTTAAAGAATAAAAAAACAAAAACAAAAAAACAAAAAACAAAAAAAACAGAAACAACGATAAACAACTTGGATAACTGGTGTCATTTGCATATGATTTTGTCTTTTATTATCTTCCCATTATCACTTAATTCACCTAGTATTTTTCTTCTTCTTATATCTAATACATAAAATCAGACTGAAAATGACTGAAGTTAATATTTTCACAGCAACCAAAAGTCTACCATTCAAATGCATTATAATCTGAATTCATAATTCTTCCCTCATGCAACTCCCAAAATACACACACATGTACACATACATATATACTATTGCTACTACTACTATCACAACTACTACTAACGATAATACTGCTACTGCTACTAATGATAATAATAATAATAATGGTAAATTAATAAATAAATAATGTAGTCGTTTATTCCCGGACTCCTTGATTCTGCTTTCAATTATCAAGATTTTACAGTGAGAGAATACTGCTTACCACAGTCTCTACTAAATGCTGCCTCCGTTATTTTTAGATTCCAAACCACACGGAAATATTCCTGTAGATTGCACGTACTTGTAAAATAATTTCCTTAACCTTTACTTCGGATATTCTCTCGTGCCTCGCTAAATCCGGCTGAACTGACGTGCTCCAAGTGGAATTTGCGTGACACTGAAAGTCGTATATTTAACAAGATCCCGCATCATTCTGCTCCTAGTTCAGTTCAATTTATACATATATATATAAAAAGAAAAATGAAATGATAACGATAATAACAATAATGAATCTGTCTGTTAGCAACTTTATAATTCCTATGATTATTATTTAATCTCCTAAGAAACAAATGAGGATCGTAATAT
>NC_061850.1:8473617-8476117 GCF_019202785.1 Penaeus chinensis | reverse complement strand
TTATTTTATCATACCAGCTTCTATTAATTTTAGTACTGTTGAACTTATTATTGCTTTTGTTGACAATATGATATTATATTAATTGGTGTTTTAATTTGTGTTAATCTCATCAGAAGAAACTGTGACGTTTTCAACCTCCTTCCCCCCCCCCCCACTATACCCATTACATATCCCCCCCTTCCTTGCTCCGATCCTTTATTTTAAACTCCGTTTTATTTTTTTTATGGCTTCTTTTTACTTATTCATTGTTTTAATGTCTCTTTTACGGCGAGAGATAGTTACTTATTTTAAGATTTTTATTAATGAATCGTAGCAGATTCTTTTACGTCTTTTTTTTTTTTTACCATAATTATAATTCTTTAATTATTTCTTTTAACGTTTGATTGTTTTTGTGATTGGTTTTATCTTTTGTATATTTTCTTTTATTATAACAATTCTTATTTATTGTTTTATGTTATTTATGTGCTACGCCGACGTCCGCGGGGGTTAATGTAACCCCAACGTTCATGTTAAATAGACGAAGTGGATACTCTGACTGTGCTTTGGCTACCCTTTGGATTTACCTGTCCGGATTTTACACCGTGGATGCCGAAACAAGGTTGTACTGCCCCTTTTACTTACTATAGTGTATTTATGCTGGACGTGCTATTTTATTATTTTACATATACTGTGAACCATGTGTGCTCCTTTGACTTTTACTTTTCACTTTCTCTGAATTTTACTTACTTTTATCTTGTCCTTTTCTTGTTACTTTCATTCATGATCATACCTTTTACTGGTCTTTTACTTGAGCTTTTACTGTTTCCCTCATTTTACCTTTTACTTGTTTTATCTTAGATGTTAGTTCTTTTTTATTGTTTTTAAGCCCTTCTGGCATGCTTCCAGTTTTTCTAAAGCCCTTCTGGCGTATTTTGATTCATCCTTAAGCCCTTCTGGCAACTGTCTTTTACGCATTAATTTGTTTTACTTTGGTGCCTTATGCATGGTTCTTTTTGTTAATTTTAGATTTTGTATTTTTATCATGCATCTTCGTATTGGTCACGCTCCTGGTAGGCCTGCATCTCCGGGGATAATTGGCTTGCGAGGTCGTGTGGGTTCTGAGCCTTCAGCTTGGTCCCCTCACCCCCTTTTTCGAGGAACGAACGGGGCCCCTCATTTTCCTTGGCCTCTAAGCCTGAAGCCACCCGCCTCACGGGTGTCCTCTTTTGGGTTCCTTTCTCACATAACCTTACAAAACTAATACGACTGCATTAATGTAATTATTCTCCATATAATTTGTATCAGCAGCAGTTGTGTTCTTATCGATAATTTGATTATCAGCAACCTTGATATTATTATTGTTATCTTCATAAAACTATTTGTAGCGTGTTTGTTAGAGTTTACATTGACATTATTATCATGAGTATGATTATTACACCTGCAATAATAACCACTGTTATAAAATGAGCATAAACCCAAACGCAGTGACATTTACACAAATCTAAAGATAAATAATATGAACTTAATAAAAACATAACATTTCGAACTGCCCCGTGGTTCCTTATCAAATATAATGAAAACCGAAATGGATCATTCATTTCCCCTCTTTTTTTTTTTCTTTTCTTTTTAAAATTCAAATCTTTATTTTTCCCCCTACGTCTGACGTGTTCAAAATTCTATGTTGTACATGTTTCTTTCTATTATCATCATATATCTAAAGGCGTCTCAAGTATCAGCATGACAGGTCTTGTTATTATTAGTCATTGTATGGTTGTTCTTTCGTTTTCTATTACTTTTATCTCTCAATTATTTGTTCATGAATATATTTTTTTCCAGATAGATCCCTAAATAGTGCTTATTAATACCACCTATATTCCCCCTAATTACATGGGTATTTAGGCTCTCCTCCAAACTTACATGGACGTGATAATAATATAACCTGAAAACCTAAAGTCTGAAATTAAACTTTCCTTTACATATACAATTGTCGTTGCCATGGTAACTCTGAGTGATTTCCACGGCATCGTTGTATAAAATGTCTAGCGTAGGGGAAACTGATGCCGTATCCCCAGGCCGCAAACAGCCTCTCCGTGCGCCTTATTAACTTAGGATCACGATAAACATTTGCTCAGAGGAAGTATATTTACAGAATGTTATGCTGACCTTATTTTCATGAAGGGTCAGGATCAGGCAATTGATTGATTGATTATTGCGACAGACTGTAAAAAAAAAAAAATATATATATATATACACATATATATATGTATATTATATATATGTATATTTATATATGATTATATATATACATATATATATATGATTATACATGAATATATATATATATATATATATGAGTATACATAATGTATTTATATAAATGTTTTTATATATATGAATATATATGTATATATATATAAGTATACATAATGTATTTATATAAATGTATTTATATATATATGAATATATATATATATGTATATATATGTATATATATATATATATATATTTGGTTTAACGTCAC
>NC_061850.1:8463617-8468617 GCF_019202785.1 Penaeus chinensis | reverse complement strand
CAGTTTTTTTCTGACAGGCAAATTGTGATTATGTGTTTTCTCTTTATCCTAATCTGAAAAGTTCTTTATGATTTTTGGTAAAACAAAGGAATGTGTGAATGAATAAGTCACTGACTGACTGAACACACGGACAGATATATATGTGAATAAAAGAGAGAAAGAAATAGAAAAAAGACGGGGGGGACTCACCTAAAAAGTCTTTGATATTACAAGCAGGGGAAGGAGAGTTTTTTAAGTTCAGTCTTCAATTCAGTTTTGGTTTGTGCAAAGAAATGTGTCAAGGGTTAATGTTTGATAATCAGTATAATTAACGTGTTATGATTTTGTGATGAAAATTTAGTCGGCGGGGGGAGAACTTGAATAGAACAAAGGGCTGGTTAAATTATACGCGGCACCATGAACGGGAAATGTATTTGTATTACATTGCTTGTCTAACAATACAGCCTGGAAAAAAAACAAAAAAACAATGTATTCTTTACGAAGACTGTGTTTTCTCTTGTGTATGTAGTGTATCCTTTATGATATTACAAATAATCATTAGTATGTATTGCTTGTTCGTATTTCCACATTCTCTTTCTTCTTCGCCCTATTTCCTCCTCCTCTTATTCTCCCCTTCTTTCGCCCATTTATTCTAGGATTACTCACCACTCTTTCTGTTTTCGTCTTCTTGTTCAGCCGTACGTGTGCCTTTGCCTTTAGTAAATACCCTTCACATTGATATGCAGGCCATGCATAGTATAAGCAAAGGGAATAATTGTTTTTATCGTTCAATTTTCTGTTTATACATGGCATATCTCAAATAACAGTATTACGGTCGAAAAATTGCTCTACTTGACCTATACAATGAAATAAAAATGTTCACCTCACAGTACCTTTGTTTTAACTGATACTGCTTATTATAATAACTGGCAAGTGGAAGGCTTCGAGTTAAGATTAATTATATTAGGTAACGTTATCAGACTACAGCTATATGTTGTCAAATAGAGTAAGACTATATATATACATATATTATATACATACATATATATATATATATATATATATATATATATATATATTCATATTTATATATCTATGTACAGACACACACATACATCTATATATATATATATATATATATATATATATATATATATATACATATATATACACATACATATATATACATATGTGTGTGTGTGTGTGTGTGTGTGTGTGTGTGTGTGTGTGTGCGCACATATGTATATGTATATGTATATGTATATGTATATGTATATATACACACATACACCTATATCTATCTATCTGTCCACAAACACACACATATATTATTCATGCAAAACGTAAATATATGAGGAGTTTCGAGTTGTGAGTAATTATATCAGGTAATACTATCAGACTACTACAGGTTTCCAAAAATATTACGACAGGTATCATTTTATAGCGTCGTGTGCTGTACTATTGAAGCGATATTTAATTATATCACATAACTGAGAATCTACCTGTGATTATACATATATGTATATATATATATGTATATATAAGTATATATATATGTACATTTATATATATATGCATATATACAATATATATTATATATTATATATTATATATATATATATTAATTAGTATGTAGACATATACATATATCCTACTTGGCAAGGCTTTAAACCCGCTTTTGACAGGGCACAACCAAATAATAATACTGTCGAACCAGATTCATCAACATTACTTATTTACTCACACTAGAGAGGGATTTAGACAATTTTATACCATACTAGGTTATCGAGATTCTATACGTAAGATGGATGAATGTAGAGACGCATTTTACATATATAAACTTATATATCCCTTCTAACAAGGATTCGAACTCCTTTTGACAGGTTGGTAAGCACCATAGAACACATAATCAAACCACTTAACAGTTCAGAACGTTGTCTTTTGGAATTAAGGGAGACTGTTCCCATATGCATTGCTCAAACAGTACTACCCATGTTCAGAAAGACACCCTACTTGATTTGAAAATATCCTTTATTTTATTTAAGAGTAAAAATCACCAATCATATAAAAATGGTTCTCTTAAAGGCATCTCTTACAGAAGTAGGATTTGATATAATGCTTAATCTGCTAAATAAACGTAATGGCTACCGTCCCGTACACCCTTTGCCTTAGTTGTACCACGTTTTTTATTATCCGGAAGTGTATACAGATGTTTTGATTGTGTTAAAATATCTTTAATTAAGGATAGGTTGGATATAGTTTGGTCACGTAATCTTCTTTGAATTCGTAGTTTTTGTTCCTGTTTATTCATTTCACGAGCTCGGATGTAATAACACAAAACGATAACATCGACTTGCATGTAATGAAACAGTTAACAAAGTTCAATCTGTACATGATGGGGGTCTACCCTATACAAAACAATCCACTGCCTTGTGATACCTACAAGATGGAAAAGCTTCGGGAGTCCTTTGGATCCATCAACAGTGACTCTACCTATACGGGAATGGCTAGAGATAATTATGCCATAGACGACAACGACTGAAGGTGGCCGTCGATATATTACACGCAAGCACACACACACACACACACACACACACACACACACACACGCACACGCACACGCACATATTTATTATTATTGTTACTGTTATAATTATGATAAGCCATATAAAAAAGCCACAATGAATATCGAATTATACCACCAACGGTGTCAGTGCAGCACAAATCACAGCCAAGAAAGAAAGAGAAGATAGAAAAATTTAAGCTGTTTACGTAGTAAAAGCACATTAGCTGATCTTTTAAACTTATCAAGAGTCGGAGAAGTTACAATCTACTCCAAAGCCTACAAATAGCAATAAAAAACATCTAGAAAACTGAGATGTAGACAATCGACTTGGAACTAGAAATCAAAGAACTTCAAGTAACTCTCGCAGGTTGAAGAAAACCAGGTAAAAACTTATAGATGGGATGTGAATTATCGGTTACAATCTTGTATAAGACTGAAAGACTGAAAGAGCCCCAATATCCCTACGATGCCCACTGTCCACATTTAAATCAGGAGAAATTTAAAGGAAGTAAATGAACGATCAAGCAGTCGTAAGTGTGAGACTCTGCAGCAGATAGCCACACATGGGGACAATGAAGCAGAATAAAAGAAAAGAAGCATCTGCGAGTAATGTTTTCATCTTCGTATATCTTCTTGCACTTGCGTATGAAGCTTAACTTAGATGCAACTGCCCGGACCATATTACTAATTTGCAAGCCAAATGTAAGCTTCGAATCAAGGGTTTTATACCTACGGGCTTCAGATTACCCAATGAAGGGATTAAAACCCCATTAATCTGCAGACTTGTATGCTGAGGCCACTGCGTTCTAGACCGAGTCCCGATAATTTCCTTGGACTTGGTAGGATTTAATTTCATGCCTCACCGCCAGTAGAGAGCGCCGGTCTACAGGGAGACTGTCAGCTACTATTTGACTGGATGCCGGAGAAAGTATATCAGCATAGAGAGAAGTATCATCAGCATATGCCAACATTTTATAAGTAATGCCGGGCCACATCTCCCTGTTGTCTACCAATCAAAAATTCAGTTAAAATACTTAAAACTTTACCAACAACACCAACAGACTGCAATTTAAAAAATCAATACCAATGCACCATTACAGCCAAGCCTCTGGAAGAAACGGTCTCAGAAATAAAGAAAGAAGTTTTACCAGCAAACATGAAAAAACTTTAGATAAAATTGGTGTAATTGAATTGGCTTCCTGTCAGTAGGTGAAGACTGTAGTGGGTCCTTGGGAATAGGGGTAACTTTACCAATGATGCAGCACTCTGAAAATGACCCTTGACGAACAAAAAGGCATAAAATTACAGCTATTTAAACATTTCGACTTTTTAAAATATAAGGAAAGAAGCCATTAGAGTTTGCTTTAACATATTCGTCTAATTCTGATAAAATATTTCAGAGAACCAGAACGCAAATTAATTAAAGAAGAGGAAGTTCAATATCTTCTGAAATTTGTTTTGAATTAAAGCATTCTGGTACCAAGGTAGACTTTGATACATTGCTTCAGGTTGGTCGCTACAAAACACGATATCACCGAGTTTGTACTGACATACAAAGTTTGGAGAAAAGGAAAAGTAATGTTTCATTTCATTTCACATGAAAAAGTCGAAAGAAAACTAACGTGCATAATATGCTGGTATGATTATATATTACAAGCAAAACATTGTGAAAACTTCAAATAAAGTGGAAAATGTACCTGGCTACTCTACTCTGCAACTTCTATTGTTTATACACTTTACTTATTACATATATTGTTTTTCATATGAAAATTAAGGTTTTGTAACAGCTTTTCGTATCCACCACGGGTGAGCTCTGTTTCCAGATCAAACTCGGTAATTCCAATGATCGCGGATATTTACTTGATTTATTGATTAAAGTATATCAACAAATCAATGTACAAAGCATTTCATTTGACTTTTTGAGCTTGTAAGGTTAGACGTACCGACTGATTTTGAAGATAATACCACGTCATATGACTCGAAATTTTTACCATGTCGTTCCAGCGACCGTCAGGATTGACTTCAAATCTTACCCATGTAGAGTGAACATGTATTTGATGTACTGCTAAAAAGGTACAGACACATTGTATGCACCTTTACAATAAAATGTTATATCAATAAACCTACGATGTGATTCGTAATTAACGAAAATACAAATCCTTATCTGGGACAACGTGAAATATATCTGAAAATATTGCGTTGAAGGCATACACTTTGATACAAAATGAAAAGATGTTTGAACAGGTTCCAATAATGAAGGGCAAATATGTATCAAAGTGTATCAGCGTTAGGGGTTTCGGAAACGTTACCAAAAAGGCCTCATTTAAAAGAGGAATGGAGGATTCAACACCAAACAAAGATGCTTTAAGCGTTGACCACCATTTATGAGGCTGTGACGCTTCTGGGAGAATTTCCAAATGAATATTATATTGAAATTTAACCTCTTTATAAATAT
>NC_061850.1:8453617-8458617 GCF_019202785.1 Penaeus chinensis | reverse complement strand
TTTATATGTATGTATATATACATACATATACATATATACATATATATATGTAAACATATATGTACATATATACATATATTTGTATATATATACATTGCATATATATATATATATATATATATATATATATATATATATATATATGTATATATACATATATATATACACATATATATACACACATATATAAATATTTATCTCTCAAAAATGAGCAATTGCTGGCTTAGGAGACGGAGACTGAGGCTCAATGTAATGGATTACTAGTTTTACAAGGTCTTTTCTTCTCCCTCTTTCCTTTTCCTCCTCTTCTTCATCCGTTCTTATCTTAACCGTTTACTACATTTTACACTTTTCGCCACAATACTTTATCATAGTGCTGTGTAACCTTTGATGTCTGGCACATTCGTTTTATTGATCACTGACCATTCGGGAAATCCAGAAACATCGCCTAATGACCTTAGATGTTGACACGGCAGATGATGTTCAATGAATAAACAATGTATACCTTTAAGTGTATTTATGTACGTGTGTGTGTGTTTCTGTGTGTGTGCGTGCGTAAGTCTGTACAATCTCTAATACTATACTAATACAAACTGTACAAACTATATTACGTTATTTGTACTCTGTACTTTCTCTCTCTCTCTCTCTCTCTCTCTCTCTCTCTCTCTCTCTCTCTCTCTCTCTCTCTCTCTCTCTCTTTTCCTCACCATCTTAACTGTCTTACACTCAAACAAACAAATAAATCATGTATATATATGGGTGTGTGTGAAAAAGAAAGTTTTTTGTTTTAGTTTAGGTTTTTTAGTCAACCTAAACTCTCTCAGGATAATATCACTTCCTCTCCTGTAAGCCCGTCTTATGCCTCAAGAAGATTGTCTACTTGCGTGGGTTTAAGATGTGGCCAGTTTCCATATTTTTCTTCTCCTATTCCTTATACAATATTTCGCTTGCTATTAAAGATGCAAAGTCATCCGTCAGCCATTTTCAGATTACTATTTTTTTTCCTGATCGGCTCGAGGAAAGATTATCTCAGTAATGGAAAAAATGCGCCTTCATTGTTAGAAAAAAACAAACAAAAAACAAGCGATACGAATGTAAACAAACAAATAAACAAATAAATAAATATATATATTTTTTAACAGACATTCATTCCACTCTCAGTTCACTATTGAGAGGTTATATGGCAGTGCCACCCTTGCCTGATTGGATGCCCTTCCTGATCAACCGCGGTTCGGCGCGCAAACGCTTGTGCCCCGGCGGTGACTTCCCCTACGACATCTGCGTTTGACTTCTCAAGGCGATATGTCGTTTTCTCGCCGTGAGATTGGTTCGAGGCATATTTTATATATATACATATATGTGTGTGTGTGTGTTTGTATATAAGTATATATACATATAAATGTGTATATATACACATATATATCTGTTTCTTTCTCTCTCCCCCCCCCCCCCCCTACATATATATATATATATATATGTGTGTGTGTGTGTGTGTGTGTGTGTGTGTGTGTGTGTGTGTGTGTGTGTGTGTGTGTGTGTGTTTATTAATATATGTATATACATATCATCATCATGAAGCTGCAGCATCCCATCTTGTTGTAGATTCATATTTGGGATGTGGTTAGGGACTATAAAATAAGCAAAGTATTGACCCCAAGTTTTGACTCTGCTCGCAGTTCACCTAACTAGGAATGCTATCTATGCCGTTTGTTCAGTATGACTAAGCTTCCGACAGACATATTCTGCATCTGCCGTGAACTACCAGTTGCAATGATAAACGCCTTCTGCGGAAACCACTGCTCTGCTACCAACAGCTTCACCGTAACCTGGCACGGGGAGCTCATATGATACAATCCTTGAAACCCAGGGTGCAGTTTAACGCCCTGCCCAGGACAATATATTCCTTCATATTCGTGTCATCATCGATGAGAGAGAGAGAGAGAGAGAGAGAGAGAGAGAGAGAGAGAGAGAGAGAGAGAGAGAGAGAGATATGCACATATAGAGACAGACAGACAAACACACACACACACACACACACACACACACACACACACACACACACACACACACACACATGTATATATATATATATATAAACACACATACACACACTCACACATTATATATATATATAAACACACACACATACATATACACCAGATTTGAAAGTATAATAAGGTCTCGAAACTAATGTAGGCAATTTATTTGTCATACATCAATAACGGGCAAAGATTAGAAGTGAAAAAAAATCTAAATGTGTATATATATAAATACACACACACACACACACACATACACACACACACACACACACACACACACACACACACACACACACACACACACACACACACATATATATATATATATATATATATATATATATATATTCTCCATATTCGGACACAACGCTTCCTGAAACGCTCTGTCAGGTCGACCGTTCGCTTGATTTCACCGTATAGATCGTACAGCACGCCCTTGCTTCAGCGAACGCTAGGCATGATTTTCAGCATTGACTGTTATAAGGTCAGAATTGGTTTTCATTTTTCGTACGCCTTCGTAAACTGAACATTTATGTGTTCGCTATAGTTTTGCGAGGATTCGAAATTATATGAGCTACTCGACATTTGTTATCGTATTGAGATACTAAAAGGTAAATACAATTTAGGCATACAGTTTAATGAAGGAAAAGTCGAGTAATAAGAGCGAAGGCACGTTTAGGCAAAGCACAATAATATATAGTCACACTATCCGACAGTGTGATTTGTGTGTGTGAAGCTCTCTCTATCTATACATGTATATATCTATATCTATATCTCTCTATATACATATATATATACATTTACTACATGTACACACACACACACACACACACAAACACACACACACACACACACACACACACACACACACACACACACACACACACACACACACACACACATACACACACACACACACACATATATATATATATATATATATATTCAGATTTGTTATACAATCTCAAATTATTCACTAATGATCCTAGGAATTAAATCATGACAATTGAAGATTGAGAAACATGAAACATGCTCACTAGAAAGGGAAGATAATGCTGGCTACTTGGTAATATGTAAAATTTAACATATAACCTGTTCATTTTGAAATACTCTTGACAATAATTAGAAACGTGACCTACGCATTTACTTTCAGTTCTCAGTCAGTTAATTCCCTATTCCATCCATTAAGTAATGCTATCAATTATACTGTTAATCAACATAAGTAAGAGAGAGAGAGAGAGAGAGAGAGAGAGAGAGAGAGAGAGAGAGAGAGAGAGAGAGAGAGAGAGAGAGAGAGAGAGAGAGTCATGAAAGTACGACCTTCCACCAATCGCACATGTCAAAACCCATTAATTCATGTAAAATTTGTTTCTACAATTATGCTGTTGTCATTTGATGGGTTATCTTAGCAGAGGGGTTATATAAATTCCTTTCGCAAATTAACCTGCAGATGACATGAAAATTATTAAGGCCTGTACCATTGCAATGGGATGAAATGATGACTCACCTACACATTTCCAAATTCAGGCAGAGACATTTTAATTTTACAAGTCATCAACTACCTTATATTCTGCATACCTGCCAGTAAGGAAAGTTCAAGAATGGCTTGCGGTGACATTAACACAAAAGAAGATCATTCTGTGATGAGTATCTGCGCATCTTGGTGTTTTGAAGGAATCGAATGGGCTGATCCGAGGGCGAAAGCAGTTATCGTTAGGCCGTGTGATGCTCGTTTCTCTCTGCAGCACCTCTCTCTAAAATCGACAAGAAGAAATTGTCTTATGAATGGAAGGGTCATTACAGGCAGATTCTGATAGGCTTGAAATATTATTCCCAATAACGCCATATCTTGATTTGTAGTAGATTTTATCTCGATTTACACATTACATGACACACTTGGGCTTGTTACTTAATTAATACGCCTTGGTATGTAAGGGCGTACCCTTCAGCAACTTGTCGTTTTCCTGCGAACTGTCACCTTCGATAGATGGCGTCACGGTCGAATCCACATACCCGCTCTACCCTTTTCGAGTGGGTAGTGTTTTTTGTTTAGCACCTCCACTCCCGTTGGTGCTGTAGCTGTAGAAGGTCGCAGGGCTTTTCGGCCGTTGGTTTTTAGTTCTTCTCGTGATCCACCCACGTAATCTCCGAGATGCAAGTTAAGTATTAGAGAATTATTGATATTTAATAAGTCACCTTTCTTAAGTGGCATTACGGGTATGTGTGGCTGTGGGTTTGATGTTCTTTCCGGCCTCGCTAGTTTTGTGTTCGTTTTTAGTTGTGAAGTGTTTGTTCGTCCTGTGGCATGTTTAGTTTGAACTGTTATTCATGTCTATGTTTTATTAAAGCATCAAATACATGTTGTATGTATTATGTAAATATTTTAGTTACCCTGAACAGTGATACCTCCATATTTTAACCAAAAGTAGTAACTCATGTCTTAATATATAAAATGGCTACAGTCATATCAACAAAAAGTAAAATGACTGAAAAGGAAATTGGATTAATTTATAGAATAAAAAGGAATCTTTAAATCTGCTTCATTACACACACACACACACACACACACACACACACACACACACACACACACACACACACACACACACACACACACACACACACACACACAAACACATATATTTATGTATGTATATACATACATACATACATATATACATACATATATAAATGTATATATATATATATATATATATATATACATATATATACATATATATATATACACACATATATATACACATACATACATACATAAATACATACATATATATATACACATACATATATATACATATACACACACACACACACACACACACACACACACACATGTATACACATGCATATATATATACATATATATACATATATTTAAACACATATACAAATATACACATATATCCCCACATTCACACACACACACACATATATATA
>NC_061850.1:8391117-8393617 GCF_019202785.1 Penaeus chinensis | reverse complement strand
TTCACAAACCTGTCAGGACTTCTCTTGGCACGATAGTCTCTAAATCCCTGGCTGTTGTGGATGGCCCACCCAAAAAATTACTGCCTTCAAGTTTTGGTCGTATAGCCTTGTCTAAGATTTAGTGATCTTTCTGTTTTTTTTTTGTTTTTCTTTTCCGTAACTTTTCCTCTCATATCCGATAAATCGATTAGTCAGTATCTTGTGCATCTTAGCTAATATCGTGGCTACAATAAATAGGATTTGTAAGGGCAGTTTGTCAGTTCATTTGGCAGTGCAATTCTTATTCCGTGATTTTATTTAACTGAAAGATAACAGAGGATCTGTTTCAGCACAGATTTTGGTTGGCCTTCTATATTATTATTATTATTTTTTTACTTTGTTATTATTATTATTATTATTATTATTATTATTATTATTATTATTATTATTATTATTAGTATTAGTATTATTATCATTATTAGTATTATATTTATCATAATTTTTATCATTATTATTATCATTTTATTACTATCATTATTATTATTATCATCATCACCTTTGTTATTATTATTATTATTATTATTATTATTATTATTATTATGATTATTATTATTTCTGCTGTTGTTGTTGTTGTTGCAGCTGCTGTTGTTTGTCATTTTACTGAACTGTTACTGTTATACCAGTAACAGTATTAAAAAAAAAAAAAATTCTTTCTGAAACTATGTGAATAACCCCAGTGACATTTTTAGAACAGGCAATAAAAATGCCTGTCAAAAAATAAATATAAATAAATGAATAATAATAAAAAGATAAAAAAAAAAAAAAAAAAAATAAGATACAGTGATCAATTAAAACCTATTTTTCCTTTTTTGTTTAAAATGATGCATTTGACCTTTGCAACCTGTTTCTAATAGCAATAACAATTCACATCCCACAAGCCAGATTATAAAAATAGTATTTCCAGGCAATATAGCAATGTTTATTTTGCAGAGATCGTAATAACAAAAAACTTTATATTATAACAGTAATAATAATAATTTAGACATGTTATTATGAGGACTGAAATCTTACGAAGTAACATGAGAACACACCAACTGTATTGTCTCCACGGTTTGATCAGTCTTCTCAATTTAATCAATTTTCTTAATTTAATCAGTCTTCTCAATCTACTCATTCTTCTCAATTTAAGCAGTCTTCTTAGTTTAATCAGTTTTCTCAATTTAATCAGTCTACTCAATCTTCTCAATTTAATCAGTCTACTCAATCTTCTCAATTTAATCAGTCTACTCAATCTTCTCAATTTAATCAGAGTTCTCACTTTAATTAGTCTCCACGATTTAATCAGTCCTCTCAATTGAATCACAGTCTCTTCAGTTTTATCAGTCTTCACGTTCGGTAGTCTTTAAAGCAAACTAAACGAAACTTTCAAATCAAAATAGCGTGCAGAATGAGATACTAAATCGTAGCATGATGATAGCAAATGGAAAAGTTATTGATGAAGTGTTGAGACTGTAAGGTAGAAAATATGATTGATACATTACGTAATATACTACAGATATACTGATATATTATCACTGTACATTTCTCAATCTCGATTTTTATTTTAAGAAAATTTACTCGTTTAATTAAAAAAGTAATTGTTTTCCTTTTAGCTACGTCGGTTGTGTCAATATGCGAGAAAACAACATTTATGTTTATGAAAAGAAAAGTGACATTTTTTTTTTATATTGTGTAATCGTCCGTTAGAAAACAAACCTTGGGTTGAATAGTATATTAGTTGTGTTAGTAAGTTTAGTGCATTAAGTAATTATATAAATTAATATACTAATTGGTGATCACACACACACACACACACACACACACACACACACACACACACACACACACACACACACACACACACACACACACACACACACACTCGCACGCAGGTATACATATATATATATATATATATATATATATAGATAGATAGATAGATAGATAGGTAAATACATATGTATAAACATAAATATATATATATATATGTGTGTATATATACATGTATACATATATGTATATATATATATATATATATATATATATATATACATGTATACATATATACATGTATATATACATGTGTGTGTGTGTATATATGTATATATATATATATATATATATATATATATATATATATATATATATGTGTGTGTGTGTGTGTGTGTGTGTGTGTGTGTGTGTGTGTGTGTGTGTGTGGGTGTGGGTGTGGGTGTGTGTGTGTGTGTATGTGTGTGTGTGTACATAGATATACACATATATATGTATATATATACATGTGTATAAATATAAATATATATATATGTATATATACATATATATACACATGTGTGTATATATACATATATATATATACATATGTGTGTATATATACATATATATACACATACATGTGCACACACACACACACACACACACACACACACACACACGTACGTATATACATATATACATATGTATCTATTTATATGTTTATTTATCT
>NC_061850.1:8366117-8371117 GCF_019202785.1 Penaeus chinensis | reverse complement strand
GGGGGGGGGGGGGGGGGAGGTTCTAATCTCTTCTTTCGAATTGGAGTCATGTAAAAGGGAGAGGGGCGGAGAGAGAGAGGGAGAGAAAAGGGGATGGGAAGAGATAGATAGAGATAGATAGAGAGTGATAGAGAAGGAGAGAGAGAGAGAGAGAGAGAGAGAGAGAGAGAGAGAGGGAGAGGGAGAGGGAGAGAGAGAGAGAGAGAGAGAGAGAGAGAGAGAGAGAGAGAGAGAGAAAGTATCACTATGTCATTATGTATATTTATACATATCTGGGTATCTCTGTCTATCTATATGTTTATGTGAGTGTGTATGTATCTCTTTCTATCTATTTATCTGTCTATCTATCTATCTATCTATATACACACATATGCACATGATATGGTGTTTGGGAACAGTATTAGGGTCAATCGTTGGCTGTGTTGTTGTTTGTGTAACTTTGGGGATTATTCTAGGTTATCCATAATTGTCATCCCTAGGTTGGCTTCGGTTTGTATGGCTGCCATTTTAGAAGTTGATATGTTTATTAACCTGCCATGTTGCTCGGTCACCTACCCGCGCCTTGTCCACGCCATTTGATTTGCCCCAAAGGGTGACCCTTTCTGTCGGGACCCATTTCCAAAGGCCAAACAACGAGAGCGTAGAGATCTCGTAATCGCCACGTCCATATTTACTATCGCTAGGTATCGTATGTCTTTATTTCCTAAAAGAACGCCTCGAACGACCAATCAGCTTTAACTCGGGGGGAAAAAATCGACCAATCACAGATCGTTAACTGCTGCACCGAGGCAGCACTAATGAGGTTTACCAATAACAGTTTCTTTATGAAAACTTCACATAAAATGTAATCAAACAGTATTTCCAAAATTATATTCAGTTCAAGAGGGAAAATAAAGGAAAGTCATGAGACTTTAATGCCAGCATTTTTTTTCTTGTTTAGATTCAGGTGCAATGGGTCACTCTCACCAGTAAATGCCTTCATTAATCTTCAACATATTTTATCAGTAAACTCTTAAATTCTGATATCTATATATATCTACAGCTATCTCTCTCTCTCTCTCTCTCTCTCTCTCTCTCTCTCTCTCTCTCTCTCTCTCTCTCTACATATATATATATATATATGTAATAACACATGACACATACAAGTATATATAAATAAACACATAAATATACATACACACACGCACACAACACACACACACACACACACACACACACACACACACACACACACACACACACATATATATATATATATATATATATATATATATATATATAAATAATATATTATATATATACATACATGCACACATACATAGGAATACAAACACGGATATACACACAAATGTATCTATCTAAATATATATGTATATATATATATATATATATATATATATTGCACACATGCATATATTATCTCCCTCTTACTCAGTACCTTTATCTTATTTATAGTAAACTGTTTTTTTCTTTCTTTTCAAAAGCATCACTCAAAAGCATCTCATTATAATTTCATAAATATATTGATATTCTACCACAAAATTGTTAAAACTGTTTTTTCTCATTATTCATCAGGTAAGTTAATCCCTTGCTCTGATAATAATATTATATTTATTAAGAGTGTGCTCTGTTCTTGAATATAAAATGACCGTACTGATGGAAGGTATACATTTTAATTTAACTTTCGTTCCTGATGATGTGTCAGAACTCCTTTGATTCATGATAAACTAAACTTGTTGAGTGATTTATATTAGTCTACATTAAGTTTTACGTGGTCTCCGCGGATCGGCAAAAGCCATCTTTATTTACATTAGACACATTGTAGGTTGTCCTTGGATCATCCTCTTGGTTACTCCTCCTTGTATGCCTCTTCTTCCTAATCCTTGGTGACATATATCTCTCCTCGACGTCCACACGTCCTCGAAGGTCTCGCCCAGGTCCTCCTCGACTTTGGATTCGTACAGACTTCCTCGTAGTCCTCGTCCAGGTTTAACTCGGCGGCGTATTCGTCCACTCGTCCTCGTAGTCTTCGTCTGGATCTACGGGCGTCCAGGCAGGACCCTTACCGGCATCTTGCGCTGACGAGCTCCTGCAGTTTGACTGTATCTACGGGCGTCCAGGCAGGTGGTGTCCTTCCACAGCATCCTGGGGCGACTGTTACCTACGCTGACGAGTTCCAGGTCCTTTGCTTGATATACGGGCGTCCCGGCAGTGGGCATCCCTCCACTATATCCTGGGACGGGTGATGCCTGAACAGACGAACTCCGGGTCTACTGGCCTACGGTGATGTACTGTTGCTATCCTTCCCATGGCATCCCAAAGGGGCTGTGTCTGCAGCAGGTTCTTCCTTTTGTGCCGTGTCGGATATCCGCGATCCATCTACTGTGTACAGTCGAAGACAATAAGAGAAAAAAGAAAAGAAACAGAGAGGAAGGATTTTAAGCGTTTACTAGCCGCCTTTACATACATTTATTTTCGTTCTTATTCACTTTTGTGTTTTTTTCACAAAAATAAAGAGGACAATTAGAGACTAATTAGCGGTCCGTAAAGACCTACTTGAGCCACAAACCGTAGGGCAGATAAGGGAAAGAACAACGGCAATCCGCGAGGATTTACTTGAACCACTAAGCGTCACACACAGAAAAAATATGTAAAATAGGGAAATTCGAAGTAATGTACATAATGTACTATTCACTAGACACGACTGGCAAAATCGCGGGCGAAAGAGAATTTTTGCGGGCAAATGTATATGTTATAACCGCGAATTTACTGCAATTACAACATCGATATTTACGCCTACAACTTCGACAATAACTAAGCCTATTAATTAAATAGTTCAGTATCTTTTCTTCTGTGTGGATGAGTGAGTGAGTGAGTGAGTGTGTATAAATGTGAGCGTGGGTGAGAATGAAAGGGAGAGAGTGGAAGTGAGCTCACAAGCAATGAATCAGAAATCGGAGATTACCGTTCATATTAACAATAATGTGATAATAAGCAATTCTATTAATACACAATTATTTCAACTACCTCACTGAACTCCACATTTAATGATATGTGATGGAATGTACGCATTAGTGAACAGTGACATGAAATATTTCTTTTTAACTATAATTTCGGATTTCCTATAAAATTCTGATATACCCAAGTAACTATGTCCAGCTGAAGCGTATCAGACTACGTAAGACTTCATCGACAGGGGCCCCTATACCCAAATTACCGAACGAAATGAAGCGAATTGAAAACGAGACGGGGAAAATCCATAATTAACCCACTCTACTCTGCGTATCTGTGAGGGGCACTCGTGACGGTGCTTTACGCGTAGCTATCAGACTATCAGACTATCACACTGGGATTTTACCCACTTGTAACGTTCATCGTGGCGACTCTCCTCTAGTCATATCAGCCCCATAAATATCTTCAAGAGTGTGCAGCTGTGACTTTTCTTTGGGGAAATCAATCAATGTGTAAGAGCAACACATTTAGGAGGCATAGTAACAGCAAAAAAACAATGTGGCTAATATAAATAAAGATGGGCTTTGCCGATCCGCGGAGACCACGGTAAAACTTAATGTAGACTAATATAAATCACTCAACAAGTTTAGTTTATCATGAATTAAAGGAGTTCTGACGACTTCCGTGAGGATGAGAAGGCTAATAAGCAAATGATGATTACAACCTAAAACCCCAGTCTTACCTTTATGAATGGACATAAATATGTGCTCACGTCGACTCGAGTAAAAGGTGCCAATCGAAACGAATGACTTTGGCTTTACTCTACACGTACTATCTTATGTCAGAGCGTAAATCTCTTTGGCGATTTACGCAACCCTGGCATCCCTGTACACTAGTTCAAGGAAAGATACTAACGCCAATTCAAGAGATTAATTTGATGTACCGTTGCTACAGTTATCCATATACTGCCAACAACGACAAATGACCAAACTACAGGAAAACGATGTGACTTGTCTACTAATGTGTCTCTCGACGTGAGCGAAGGAATGAAAAGAGAAAGTGAATTCAGGTTGGGGCGAGGAGGTGAGCTTTTAACGAGAATAGAAATCAATGATACGATATCCATGATAACGATAAACAAAATCATTAAATTAATTAAACGAACTGAAAGAGTAAAAAACGAGTGAATTTCTGACAGTCAATCAATGAAACTCTTACAAGAGAGGGAAGTACATGGAATTTCGTGTAATAACTATGTGAAATTTCAGTTTGAGAGAAAATCACGAACGCGTTGAATGCGTTGTAACTGAAGTAATTAAGGAGGGAAGAGAAATGAAAGGACCTAAAACCTGGTTCTAAAGACATCGAGCTGCGATCACAGATGTGCTCGTTCGTTTTACAAACCGGCACACAAAAAACACCAGATGTAAGATACGACACGCGACAGAGAATAATAAACACACGGGGGACTGGGAGCGGTGCTAGCGGCCGACCAGGCCTTGGGGACTAAAGGCTTTTAGTATATATACATCTATATATATATATCTTAAAACACACACACACACACACACACACACACACACACAGATATATATGTATATTATACATTTATATATATATACATATATATACAGATACATATAAATACATATATGTATATATATATATGTGTGTGTGTGTGTGTAGACACACACACACATATACACATACACATACACATACACATACACATACATACACACACACACACACACACACGCACACACGCACACACGCACACACGCACACACACACACACACACACATACATATATATGTAAATATACATACATTTATATGTATATATACATATATATCATCATCATTATTTGGGAGCTAACGCCGGCAGGGGAGCAAAGCTGCATCCACCCTTTGCTTCCACCTACGAGGGTCCCTCATGGCGAGCCGCCAAGCAGGGGCCCGGCTGATCTCTAGCTCCTCACGATAGGTTTGATCGATCTGCCAAAGCCACGACCTTCTCGGTCGTCCCACAGGCTTCCTCCACCCAG
>NC_061850.1:8326117-8331117 GCF_019202785.1 Penaeus chinensis | reverse complement strand
TGATGCTGGATCAGAATATGACCTATATACGAGACTTGAAAATTCACGATTTACGTGTTGAATATAGTGAAAATAGTTATAGTTTCACATTACACAAATCCTTACTCAGGTCACATTACACATTCATTCATCCACGCAAGACGATACACTGAAATACGAGAGACACTCATTATACCACATATAAGGTCATCTTATTTATTGACTTTTTAATGTGTTCGCACTTATTCCACTTTCCTCCTCGTCTGCCTTTCCACCACTTCAGTATTTTCACGTTTTATATTCTCTTAGTCTCCCTCTCTCTTTCAATTTCTCTTCTCTTTTCCCCTTCTTCCGCCTCATTTTCGTTTCCTCTTCCTTTTTCCCCGCTCCTCTTACTTTTTATTCAACTTTTCTCCCTCTCTTTCTCCTTCCCTTGTTCCATATCTCTCTTCTTCTACCGCATATCTTTCTCCCCTCCGTCTATCTCCTTATTATTCACCCATGCCCATCTCCCTCTCCTTCTTCCCCTCCTCCCTTTTTTTCCCAATCTTCCATCTCCTCCTTCTCCCCTCCTTTTTTACCTTTATTACATCCCTCCTTTCTTCCTCTCCTCCTTCTTGTCTCCTCTTCCTTCTCCTCCTCCTCCCTTTCCCCTTCTTCAGTCTCCTCATTTTCCCCTATTCCACCACCTCCCTCTCCCCTCTATGTTTTTTTCTCTCCTTTTATTTATTTCTCACCTCTCTTTCGTCTTTACTTTCCTTCTCTTTTATTTTTAATCTTTACTCCGTTTCCATCTCCCATTCTTCCTCCCTTTTATACACCTTCTCCCTCTCTTCCTTCCTCCCCTTCATCTCCTCCTTCCTCCCTTTCATACACCTCCTCCATCTCTTCCTTCCTCCCCTCCTCCATCACATCCGCCTCCTCCATCTCTTCCTTCCTCCCCTCCTCCATCACCTCGGCCTCCTCTACCTCCTCCTTCTCCCTTTCTTCCCTCTGTTCTTCGATCTGTCCATTGCCCGATGAAGATCCCTACTGCCCTTGGTACTTTGTTTACGTGATAAGCCCGGCGTCCTCCCGTACTGTATCTTTGATCTCGAGGCTCAGGTGGTAGGTTCGACAGCGGCGCAAACAGCTTTGTAAATTGAATCGGTCTTAATCAGTTCCTTTTCATTTAGAGAATTATCTTTGGAGTGATGTCGGATGAAACATTCAGCAAATGATATTGATTCAATGGATCTTTTAACAATAGTATATATACATATCGTTTTCTTGCACAACCAAAATAAATAATATTACTTTCCGCTACCATACATTTTTTTAAAACTTTACAAGCAGGATGAAAATCATTATCCTTCATCAGAAATTCTAAAACGAACGCTAACCCTCCACAAATATATAAAATGGTTTCCCCAACTGATAACTCGAGGTCCTCAGGCTCAGAATTGGCAAAGCAGAAGCTGAGGGGATAGGCTATAAGCTGATACACTCTGCTGCTTTCGATAAGCCTCTGCTGATAAGGGGAAAGCCGGATAAGCCAAACATGTGGCCAAAAGATTTGATCAAGAACGCAAATATAAGGAAATTGGAAAGATGAAATATGCCAGGCCTCGCTGTTAGGTCCAAGGGGGTTGATTCAAATATGAAGGGTTAGTCAGAAACCAATACGAACATCAGTCGTTTCATCTGGAAGGGATTGCCGATGGATATGTTCGGAATAAGGCTACATTTCTATGTGCTTAGGCATATCGGGGAGTATATTAGTACACACACGCACACATGTACGCGCGCACACACACACACACACACACACACACACACACACACACACACACACACATATATATATAATTTTATTTATATATATATATTTATATATAATATACATATACATATACATATAAATGTATATACATATATATATGATATTATGTATACATATATACGTATATATATAGATATATACGTATATATATATATATATATATATATATATATATATATATATATATGTATATATATATATATATATATATATATATATGTGTGTGTGTGTGTGTGTGTGTGTGTGTGTGTGTGTGTGTGTGTGTGTGTGTGTGTGTACATATGTATGATTATATATATGTCTGTATATGATCATAAATATGTATATACATATATATATATATATATATATATATATATATATATATATTTGTGTGTGTATATATATGTATGTGTGTGGATCTATCTATCTATATATCTATATATTTATGTGTGTGTGTGTGTGTGTGTGTGTGTGTGTGTGTGTGTGTGTGTGTGTATTTGCACACATACATGTGTATGTCTAAACATTTATTTCCAGTCCATCCCCTCTTCACAACCATTTCCCCCCGGCAGACCTCTCTTCTCTCTTCTCTTACCCTTCTCAAGACTTCCCTTTCTTCTATCCCCTTTAGCCATCTCTAGTACAAATACCCACTCTTTCTCTCTTTCCCTTTGTACTCAAAATCCAATTCCGCCTCAGTCATATATGAACCACCAAGATTTTCCTCGTACAAGCTGTCTGCCTGACAGCATTTTCCGGAAAAAATAATACTTGGTGTTCACTAAATTATTCATTGGAGTTGACTGTCAAAGCTAAAGTAGATATTGACTGTGAAATAGCCTGGATCCAACTGCAACATCCATGAAATTTGATTTATTTTGAATATCTCCAAAAACTTCAAACATTCAAAATTTATTAGCCATATGGCAAACATGGATCTTAACCGATATAAACAAACTTTGCAAACTTCGAACTCTAGTCATCTGCAAACAGGCAACAACTTCACAATACTCCTGTAAACATTAAACACTCTTTCTTACAAACAATAAGAACACAGATACAAACTACTACATGTCTCAGGGTTGGAGGCGGGTGCTCTGGAAATACTGGACCCGTTTACCGTAAACAAAGTCGACACAATTTTTCTCTTTTAAGTAGCTCACATACACAAGAGCAGATAATACGTATCCCATTCACAGAATCAGATATACATATATCTCGAAAGACACTACTAGGCTAGCACATATATCCTGGATTGATATGGAGACATGCAAACAGCAGAACAAAACACAGACTTAACAAATACACGATAATATAATCATAACTTCCTTGGAAACAGGGTCGTGTTCGTGTCCGTAAATAAATAGGTCACTTTCTAAAGATATTGAGGGGAATAATATTTAGCCTTCAGTTTTCCGAAGAATTGAAAGGTCAACAGTATAAACAGTATTGTCCTTTGCAGGTGATATCTGCACCCGATGACATTTTTATGTAAAGCTATCAAGAACCGCTACTGATGTGCTGCGGTAGGCAAACAGTAATACATTAGATGTCACTTTGTTGACAATTGGCCATTGTGAAGATCTGCTCAAGGAACTACCAGTATAACATAACTGTGTAAAAGGAGCTATAACAGGCAATATTTATTAAGTCTCGCAAACTTTAGACAAGGGACGTTTGACCTTTTTATTTCCTGCCGACTGTACATTGCTAGCAACATTATAAACAATTAAACAATCAGTAGCAACAAAAAAAAAAAAAAAAATCGAGGAGCATAAATATACAAGCCCAGTGTTTTTCATCATGAAAAACACTGGAAATACGCACACTATTATTTATTTGAAAGACCACAATAACTGACATGTTAAAGATCTCTAGAACCCAAAGCACATCTACTCATCACATACTTCCAATCTGCAGTCGTACAAAAAGACATGACCTTATTTCGCATGCCTTGCTCTGCCGTGCCCTTCGCCTCGATTAATGATACATTGCTGACGCGAGATGTTAAGAAACCACCGGAGACGGAATATTTGCTTATAAGTTAAAGACTTTTCTTTCCATCATCTCGTTTCTCTTATAAATCATATTCATTCTGAACTAGATCACCCTTGACAACAGCAAGATAGGTGACTGATCGACGATTCAACCTATTATTGCTTAATCCCACTCACCTCTCACGAAATAGTCATAATCCTGTCTTACACATACATTACTAATTCACCTTGTCTCATCACAATATGGATTTTCAGCCTAAACGGTCATGAGATTCCCTACCCATTGTCATGGCATTGCCTGAAGACTGGACAAAATAACCTGTCACATTAGACATACGTAAGAGCCATTTTATCATAGGTATATAGGATTACATGCAAAACCAGCAGCATAGATTCTCTATAACTGACATTATACTATATTGTATTACTTAAATTACCAGGTCTGTCACAGGATAAGAGGATAAGTATAAATTGTTCTAGTAGTGGTGAAAATCCCAAGACTAGAATTTATTACATAAAAGCCTGAAGACATTTTCTGACTAACTTACATCGCTTGCAACACCTCTCACACAAAGTCGGCAGTGACTGTATTCGTATAGTGAAATTACCTCCTTGAACCTGAGCAACGTAGGGTAGTAGTCTATACTACTAGGTTATGCTTACCAATAGATAATATAAAATACGTTTCTGTAACCATAACCTAACATAGAAAGATTCATAAAATACATGAATCTCCATCACACAATTGCATTTATCCAAAACAATGCAGTGTGTCTCACGATGCCCGTGTGATGCTTAGGACCCAGCTCGTAAACATTCCGCACTACCCGGAAAAAGGGCTTGACGTGTGATGGGCCTTAACGACCCGGGCAAAGACGAGGACTCGAATACATTACTGGTCTTTGCCGACCTGTCTGTCCACCTGTTTCCTTGTCTGTCGGCCTTTCGTATATCGGCCTATCTTTGGATGTCTCTTTCTCACTCTCTTATATATATATATATATATATATATATATATATATATATATATATATATGTATATATATATATATATATATATATATACACACACACCTATATGTATGTATCTATATATGTATCTATATATATATATATATATATATATATATATATATATATGTATATATATATACATTACATATACATATATATGTATATGTATATATATGTAAAATCACAAACATCATATATGTATGTGT
>NC_061850.1:8303617-8308617 GCF_019202785.1 Penaeus chinensis | reverse complement strand
CCCATGGTTAAATGTCATGGCAATAGTAAGTTCGTACAAAGGCAACAAAAGCACTTTTTATATAAAATCTTGAATGACGGTTTTACATAATAATTATTGAAAGTGTTGGTAACAGGCTAGACTCTTTCAGTCATGATGGTGCTTGACCAGGATATTGGACGTATTGTGATAGGAAGTATAACTGCATGTCCAAAAAAGACCTATTGATCTGGGTAATCTTATGTCCAAGTTCTGAATAAAGTTCCCGCGCTCTATAACTTATTGTAAGGATTTACGTAAACTATATGGTTTATTTTCCCAGAGTCTGACCAAGAGTCTGTATGATAAGTGACAATTCTTTGAAGTTTTGTTTTCAAAATGCTTTACATATCAACTACCCATCAGCAGCTGCAGTGGCGAACCCTCGTTCTTGTAACTAAGAAAGGCAAAAATGAACTGCGGGACAGTATACCTGAAACATGTTGAAGAAAACTGAACTTCATGAAGAAAATACTTCCCGTAGTGAACTAATTGCTTAAGTTTAACCTAGAAAAGGAATTACTGTTTTGTAACCATTGTATACCCGTGAGTGTATAGTAATGATAATACATCAAAATATTTGTAAGTAGTCTATAGGTTTGTAAGTATCATACATTTGTTGCATTCTCTGGCTGCTTAGCATGTGGAAACTACGAATTCCAGTAAAATAATTTACAAGCAAATAAAGTAACATATGACCTCCGCACAAGTTTAAACCGACTCTCCGTAAGAAGCTAGAATATAGATACATTTTAAAAATAAAAGGCGTTCATATGTTACATATTAGCGGTCTGAGGTATAATATCTTCCAGTGAAAAACAAGAGCATTTGTGAACCTAAAAGACGATGCAATTTTTAGGAAGCTAATCCTAATGTTTACAGTGAGCACAAGCGAGCCCATTAAGATGGCAGATATATTTGTAAAAATAATGCGTTTGCAGTTAGTGTTTCTTATCATACCCTTTAGATTGTTGAAAGATTCGATTTTTTATTTGTGGGTTAACTCATTCCCCAGGTACAGTGCGTGAAAGAAATCGAGGCGAAAGAATAGAATAAGTAAAAAAAAAAAAAAAAAAAAAAAAAAAAAACGCGTCTAAACGAACAAACAAACAAAAGGAAATCGTAAGCGATAAACAACAATTGGCTTATCTCTTCTCGACTATCAAACACGCGCAGAACCGTCCTTATTCCCATACTAAGCCCAAGTTCTATTCACAACAACAGCTCGACTTCCTTATCTGGGAATGACTTGCGTATAATAAGATGAAACAGGAACCATGTAATACCAACAAATCACAAGAATTTCTGTTACTATAGCAACCATTACCTTTTATATGTTTGTTTTGTATTGTACGTAGCCACTGTGTTGTATGTTTTAATTATGTTTATGTGATACACGTGTATATAGATAGCTATATGTACAGAAAGGAGCTTGTATTTGCACAGTCACTCGAACACATGCATCCTTATTCGAGATATAAGAGCATCTAATACTATCGTGGAAAACAAAATAGCATCGTGAAACCTTAGAGACCTTCCAAAAAAGATGATTCACCAAAGATCAAATTCGATGTAAGGGACTTCAGTTTCCCTTTTGAACAGTTTCCCTTTTGAACAGTTTCCCTTTTGAACAGTTTCCCTTTTGAACAGTTTCCCTTTTGAACAGTTTCCCTTTTGAACAGTTTCCCTTTTGAACAGTTTCCCTTTTGAACAGTTTCCCTTTTGAACAGTTTCCCTTTTGAACAGTTTCCCTTTTGAACAGTTTCCCTTTTGAACAGTTTCCCTTTTGAACAGTTTCCCTTTTGAACAGTTTCCCTTTTGAACAGTTTCCCTTTTGAACAGTTTCCCTTTTGAACAGTTTCCCTTTTGAACAGTTTCCCTTTTGAACAGTTTCCCTTTTGAACAGTTCAGGGCAATTACGGTCGAAGTCAGTGTGTAACCGTCAGCGGAAAACTCTTGATGGAAAAGACTTGTTCTTGAAGTAAATGCCTCTTGATTTAAGTTCGTAATTGCGTAGTGACTCATTTGAAACGAACTTTGGATGAATAAAGGAAGGGAACTGCTGTAGATTTTTTTTTTTTTTTTTTTTTTTTTTTTGTCTCATAAAACTTAAAGATCTTGATGCAGTGAACATTTTTCATTATCCTCTTTTTTGTCTTTTCTCTTTTAATTCTCGATTTCGCATTTAAGTGCGTATTACTATTTAACACAAGTAAGACACATCATCATCATCATCATCATCATCGTTATTATCATTACCATAATCATCATCATCATTATCATCATCATCATCATCTCGTTATCATTATTATTATTATTATTATTATCATCATTATATTTATACGTTTTTACCATGATAATTGGTTGATCTAGGAAACAAAAAAGAGAATAGATATGAATAAAAAAAAAAAATCCTTATATCTATTTCATTTCAAAACAAATTAGATAAATACTCCTCTTGAATTATGTTACCTTGATGTAGAAAATTACTGAGTGAAGACTTAATGATAATTTTCAATCAATTAATAAGATAGACCAATAAGATGGATAATGGTAATCATGTTAAAAAGCCACAGTAACATAATAGTATGACAATGACATTAACATAAAATAGACAAACAAATACATAAAACACTAATATAATTTCACCTTCACCACTTTCTTAGCACGTAGCATTATGACAAAAGACCGAAAATTAAGGAAAACCCTTACGAATTCCCTTTATGAACGAACTGTTATCTCGACTGACGAGAAACTCCCGTCACTTAAACCTCTGAAGTTTTTCGAATCAAATAAAGGATAAGGTTTTTATTTAAATTAAACTGAATCGTTGTTTTCGAACACAATGGATTAGGGATTCAATTAATCTACACTGATTTCATTGCTCTCGAGCGTTTATTTCGACAGTTTTTGTGTGGTGTGTGTGTGTGTGTGTGTGTGTGTCATTATCATTGTTGTTGTTGATGTTGTTGTTGCTGTTATCATCAATATTATTATTATTTCTCTTATCATTAGTATTCTTATTATCATTATTAATACAACAATTGTTATCATTATTATAATTATTACTTCTGTTATTATCATTATAATCGTTATTATCATTATTACAATTACAATCATTATTATTATCATTATTATAATTATTACTTTTATCATCATCATTATTAACATTATTTTTGTTATCATTATCATTATTACTATTATAGTTCATATTATTATCATTATCATTATTACTATTACAGTTCATATTATTATCATTATCATTATTACAATTACAGTTATTATTAATATTATTATCATTATCTTTGTTGATAATCTCCTTCCTGTTATTATCATAATCACCATCATCATCGTTGCCAATATCATCAATATGGATACAACAGTATTAACAAGATAGTTTAATCAATGAATTACAAATTTCCTTATTTCGCCAAGCTTACATAAACACACGGCAAATTTCTCTGGATTAAGATAGGGATACATTGTGTATACATATATATATATATATACATATATATATTTGTTTATGTATATATAAATATATATGTATATATGTGTGTATATATATATATATATATATATACATACACACACACACACACGCGCGCACGCACGCTCACACACACACACACACGTATATGTGTGTATATATGTATATATATATATATGTGTATATACATATACATATATATGTATATATATATATGCATATTTATGTGTGTGCGTGTGTTTGTGTGTGTATATATATATATATCACATAAATATATGTATATATATGTATATATATATGTGTGTGTGTGTGTGTGTGTGTGTGTGTGTGTGTGTGTGTGTGTGTGTGTGTGTGTGTGTGTGAGTGTGTGTGTGTGTGTGTGTTGTGTGTTTGTGCGTGTCCCAAAAGAAGCGCGTCTTAACCTGTATATCAAATGAAAAGAAATATCCTAAAAGGGCTCCAGAGGTCTCCAACTCCTTCCCTTGTCTGCGACACTTCAAATGAAAACATGAAACACCTCTTACTTTCCGGCTCAACGGCAACAACAAAGGAAAAGCCTTCCAATATGTCTTCGTTACATCGCTTCTCGGCTCAAAGGGAGCATGAGTGTGATGTATAACAGCATATTCAGTAGGGGTTTGTGAAGGACCTTTGAAAAATACGCGTTCTATGGCGGAGAGAGCTGTTGTTTCATCGCCTGTGAATTGTTTGCGCCCGTGGGTTAATTATCCGCGCATGATGATCGCAGTTCGAGAGAAGGGTTGATGTCAACAAGGTGGTTAGAATACTCCATTTTCTCTCCTCTTCTACTTTCTATGCAATTTGCAAGTTTGCAGAGTAGGAAAATGGTTGTTATTGTTATAATTGTTAGATGACATGCACGCAAAAACACTAAACGTGTATACATACACACAAACATTTCCTCCTTCCATACACCGTTATCTGATGGGTATGTGAGACTATGATTTTTTTTTTTTTTTTTTTTTTTTTCATCCGATACTTCTATAACAAACACTTTACTTTGATGTTGTAATGTTGCAAGATCTGATCAGTGGACGAAAAAATCTTGAGATAGTTGGATATGTCAAAAAGGAAAAAGAAAATCGTAACCAGACTTGTCTTCATCGGAATAATGATCATGTTCGGAGGAAAATACTTTCATGTCAGTATAATTCTTTGTCTTTGTTTCTGTCAGATTCCTGCTCTTTACTTTTAACTTTGTTTGTGTGTGTGTGTCTGTGTGTGTGTTTGTGTGTGTGTGTGTGTGTGTTTGTGTGTGTGAGTGTGTGTGAATGTGTGTGTATGTGTGTGTTTGTGTGTGTGTGTGTGTGTGCTTGTGAATTAGCATGTGTGCGTATGGATGTATACACTCGCGAATGTGCGTCTCTCACAACGTCTGTCTATTGTCACAATATTCTTTAGTCTCTTGGTTTTATGAGTGAGAAGAAAAGTTTCTCCGGTCGGTTTCCACTTGTTTGGCGCAAGGCTTTCT
>NC_061850.1:8261117-8263617 GCF_019202785.1 Penaeus chinensis | reverse complement strand
TCATTATTATTATTATCATTACTATTGTTATTCTCATTATTATTGTTACTGTTGTCATTATTATTATTATTATCATTATTATTATTATTACTACTACTACTTTTATTATAATCATTACTACTACTACTATTATTATTATGATTATGATTATTACCATTATCATTATTATTACTATTATCATCATTGTCATTATTACTATCATAATCATAACTTTTACTATGATAATTGGTATCATTACTGTTATTAACATATCATCATTATAATTGTTATTATTATCCTTATCAATATTATCATTATTAATATTGTTTTCAATATTGTTATCATTATCATCCCTATTATTATTATTATAATTATAATCGTCATCATTATTATAATTGTTATTACTATCATTATTATCATTATTATTATCAGTGCCATTATCATCATCATTACTAGTTGTAATATTATCATGTTACTATTATCACTATTGCCGTTATCATTATCATTATCATTATCATTATATTTATTATTACTATTGTTACTATTATTATTATCACTATTGTCCTGATCATTATTATTGTTATAATCTTTATTATTATCATTATTATGATTATCATCTTTATCATTATCTTTATTGTTTTTATTATCTTGCTTATCATTATGATCACTTTTATCATTATCATTATCAATGCTATCATTACTGTTGTTGATAATGTTATCATCATAATTGTGATTATTACCAATATCATTCCTGTTACATATATATAATTATTCATATATATATGTATATATATATATATATATATATATATATGTGTGTGTGTGTGTGTGTGTGTGTGTGTGTGTGTGTGTGTGTGTATGCACATATGTGTATGTGTGTATATAGAAGTATATATATATATATATATATATATATATATATATATATATATATGTGTGTATATATGCGTGTAACTATATATATAAATATATATATGTGTGTGTATATACATATATATATATACACATGTATTTATAAATATTTATATATATATGTGTGTATATATATGTATATATATATATATATATATACACATTTTTTTTTTTTTCTTTCTTCTTAGCGTGTTTAAGCAGACCAGGAGCGGTGTCTGAGAGTAAAATTTCAGACTTTCTCAAAAGTGTTTCAGGCCGGCGCATAATGCCCTTCGATTAATTTGCGCTCATAAATTAATGTATATACAAATGTGCAATTGTGTTTTTTCTCTTTTTTTCTAATGCAATGTGCTATACATACATATTAATAGGAAACAAACATGATCAATGAAAGCGAAATGTCCTTTGAGAGAGAGAGAGAGAGAGAGAGAGAGAGAGAGAGAGAGAGAGAGAGAGAGAGAGAGAGAGAGAGAGAGAGAGAGATTTGACTCGTCTGATTTATGCCTACCTTGGCTAAAGAAAACTTTAGAATAGCTCCGCACAAGCGACGGCATCCACGCTTCGGCAAAGGGATTTCCATTAATTTTCATATTTATTTCTGTACCTTGGCCTTTTGTACGTGTTACTCATGCACAATATATGTTTTACTCTAAGCAAAAACATATCTCCTTGAATGTGAAGGCATTTATTAATCACAGTAGTTACCTGAAGGCGATGTCACGGCCCCGGCGCTTCAGCAAAGGTCAATTCACTTCATTAATCATGTTCGTTTCCTGTAAAGATGTATTTATGTGTGTAACGCCAGCACATTACATTAGAAACAGTCTCAAATTTTAGCATCAGAATCGTCTCAAAACTGTCTGGGAACTCTCGTGGATACCGCTCCTGGTTCACCTCTTGTTTACTTTCATTGTTCTTATACGTATTGCTTTGAATGCTTCTGTAAAGCAAAAGTTCAATGATGCCTTTAGCAGTGATATGGTATTTGCAAGATTTACGATTTACACACATAGTTTAAAATAGTGGTATATGTATATACGCACACATACATACACATATATACATATATTATATATACACACCAATGTATACATGCACACACACACACACACACACACACACACACACACACACACACACACACACTAATATGTAATTATATATATATATATATATATACATATAATCATATATATATATATATATATATATATATATATACATACATATATATGTATATATACACATATGCATACATATACAATATATATATATATATATATATATATATATATATATATATATATATATATGCACACAAGCATGTAAATATATGCCTATGTATATATAATATATACACTTAACCATATATATGTGTATGTATATATTTAGATGTATATATATGTAAATATATATATATATATATATATATATATATATATATGTATATATATTGTATTGAGTGCTCTGGTCTACGATAGGTCCTCTGTGGCATCTATATTTTCCATGACACTATTTACCAATTTTACACGGGATGTCTGCTATAAATACAAGAAAAGATCAGTCAGGGTCGTTTCCCGTTGCCTTCCCCGGCAATATTTTTATTGAG
>NC_061850.1:8248617-8256117 GCF_019202785.1 Penaeus chinensis | reverse complement strand
CCCCTTGACCTTTCTTTCTTTCTTTCTTTGTTGGATTGCTTGGCTATCAACCAGCGGCATGTGGCCAAGGTTATTAAGCCAATGGATCCGATTTATTCTATCAATCTATATAAGGTCATAAAGTTTTGTCTCCCTTAAAAAAGCGATTACTTTACTGATGATTTTTTTATTATCTGATAGTATATTTGATATTGAAAATTCTTTATTTTTCATTCTAAAATAATTTTTTAGTGATTGTCTTTGGTTGGTGTAGAGTGTACAGGCAATCAAGATGTGGGGTAAGGTAAGGCTGATGTTGCAGTGGGGGCACTGGGGAGGGAAAGTTCTCTCGATATAGGGAGTGAGGTGGGTGAGTCTTGAAGCGTTGACCCTAAGGCGGGCCAACACCACCTCCTCCCTTCTGTCTTTCCTGTGGGATGTGTCCCACAGGTCTATAGTTTGTCTGATTTTATTTGTGAGTTGGAGGTTGGTCCACTCACTTTGCCACAGGAGATGTATTTTTGCTTTTATAAGAGACACAAAACACCTGAGATCTGTACGAACTATGGTAGTGTCCAGATCGCCAGTTGACCCGGCTAGTTTGTCAGCCTGTTCATTACCATGGATACCAGAGTGACCTAGTACCCATATTAGCTTGATTGATTTGTTGGCACCGTGTAACTTACGAATGATATAACCCAGCAATTCATTTTTAGTGGTTTCTAATGATTTAATAGCTTTAAGTGAACTTAACGAATCGGAAAAAATGACTATTCTATCGTGGGTCGTCGATAGTGCAAAATCAATAGCTTTATCAATGGCAAAAAGTTCGGCAAGAAAAATCGATGTATGATTCGGCAGTCTAAACATTAGTTCACATTCAGTCGACCATACACCCGCACCTACACACTCATCTGTCTTAGAGCCGTCGGTATATATATGAAAAAAGGATAGATGTTTAATAAGGATCTCTCTGAACCTCTGGCGTACCTCACCCTCCGGCGCCATGGCCTTGGCTGATGGAAGCCAGGCTTCCATAATAGAAAAATTGGGGGTTTCCCATGGCGCTATATTTGACTGAACCAGGGTATCGATGGTAGAGAGATCTATACCGACTTTCTCGACGAGGTCGTGGAGTCTCGTGGCAAAGGGCCTAATGCCTCCATTGCCATTAGGGTGGCTCGGGTCTCGAGCCACCCTGGCGGCATAGGTCAGTGCTAACTGGCCGCGTCTGAGTCGGAGGGGAGGTACTCCTGACTCCACCTCAAGACGCTCGATCCGAGTACATTTTAGGGCTCCAAGACACACACGCAAACATGCATTCTGCACAGCATCCAATCCTTTCAAACTTGTTTTCGATGCCGAACCATACACGATTGACCCATAGTCTACTTTAGACCTAATCAGGGCTTTATATACCATTAGCAAAGACTGTCTATCAGCTCCCCATTTGTTACCAGAAATGCACTTTAATAAATTTAGTGCTCTTTGACATTTATTCTTTAACTGACCAATGTGGTCTTTCCAATTGAGTCTACTATCAAAAAGTAGCCCAAGAAATCTTGCAGAATTTTGAATAGGTATTGGGTGGTTGTCTAGAGTTAGCCTGATGTTCGGCTTCCTCCTACGTGAAAAAATTACCCCAATACTCTTTCTAATGGAAAACTTAAAACCCCACTGGAGGCCCCAGTTATGAATCATATCCAGTGCCAATTGGATGCGATTTGCTGAGAATTCTGCATTATTGCTGGAATGCCATAATGCACAATCATCAGCGTACAGTGAGTATTTAAGATTCCGAGGAGGAGCTGGTAAGATGTCATTTATCATACATAGAAATAGAGTTGGTGACAAGACACTTCCTTGTGGGACCCCGTTTGCCTGGACAAAAATGTCCGAAAAAGTGACATTGTCAGAAAACAATTTGACAGAAAACGTTCTGTCAGAAATGAAATTTTGTATAAAACAAGGCAAGTTTCCACGTAATCCGAAAGCATAAAGTTTTCTGAGTAGGCCATATCGCCATGTCATGTCGTAGGCTTTTTCTATATCTAAAAATACTGATATCAAAAATTCTTTTTTGGCAATTGCCTCTTGAATATGACTGTCCAGCTTTACTAGTTGATCGAGAGTTTGGCGTCCCTTTCGGAAGCCGCACTGCTCGTCAACTAGCAAATTACTGGAATTTAGAAAATGCAATAGCCTACTGTTAACAATTCGTTCCATGACCTTGCATAAGCAACTTGTCAACGCAATTGGGCGGTAGGAGATGGCAAATCTGGGATTACCCCCTCCTTTCAATATGGGAATGATGTGGGCGAAGTGCCATGAGTTTGGAAAAGTGTGGCTTTTCCAAATTTCATTGTACACTTCTAGCAACTTAATCATGTCATCATGATTAAGATGCTTTATCATCTCATATCGAATCTCATCGGGGCCTGGGGATGTTCCTCTACAGGCTTCTAGGGCTCGGACAAGCTCATCTATTGTTAGATCTTTATTGTAATCAAGTTCATCTCCTGTGGCAAAGTGAATTGGTTGCAGCTCAGCCGCTTCCTTGATGGGCAGGAATGCGTGATGGTAGTTTGCTGAGCTGCTTGTATGAGAGAACTGCCTGGCGAGTGCATTAGCAATGTCTCTAGGTGAATCGATGTTATTTCCCTCTTCAATGATGTTATTGATTTTGAAAGATGTTTTTTTCTTATTGATTTTATTGATTGTGGACCAAACCTCTGATATTTTGGTATTGCTATTTATTGTAGAGACAAAGCTCCGCCAGGAGTCTCTTTTTGCTTTACTCTACGAGCCCTAGCTCTTGCTTGTTTATAATTGCAAAAGTTCTCATTTGTGATGTTATTTTGGAAAAGCCTGTAGGCCTTATTGCGTCGGCACAGCGCCCTGCGGCAATCTGGTGTCCACCATGGAACTCTATGCTTAACGCTATCTGTCGAAGTTTTAGGAATGGATAGCAAAGCTGCTTCTATAATCGAATTCTGAATATTGTTTACTTTATCATCAATGGTTTCTCCAACAAGTTCGAGCTTGACGCTCCTTGTGAAGGCGACCCAGTCTGTTTTTTTTACGTTAAATTTAGGCGCTGAAGGCGTTCTCACTGTGTCGCATGAATATTTAATCAAAATAGGGAAATGATCGCTTCCCAACGAGTCGTCAATGGTGTGCCACAGGCACTTGGCTGCTACTGATGATGAGACCAGTGATATGTCTATAAAGCTCAAATTCCCGGTATTATCGTCCACCCGCGTGGGACTACCATCATTCAGAAGGACTAAATCAGACTCGTTAATCAACTTAACTACTTGCTCACCTCTACCATCCACCCGTAGGGAACCCCATAACGTATGATGAGCATTAAAATCACCTAAAATTACTTTATTTTGTGGCAGACGTTCCTGAAGAGCAAAAAGCTCATCATAGATTATCACTTGATCAGGCGGACAGTAAACTGAACATATAGCCAGATACGTGCCATTAATTTTTACTTTGCATGCGACAAACTCCAAAGTAGAATCAATAGTCACTTCTGTAAAAGGGAGGCTTTGGTGGATGTACATGGCGACTCCGCCTCCACCCCTACCCTCACGATCCTTCCGACATAAATGGTAGTTCCTGAGCGATACGACCTCGTCCGAGACGAGGTTTGTTAAATGAGTTTCTTGGAGAACTATAATATCGGGAGCATAGGACGAGGCTAATAATTTAAGGTCATTTACTTTAGATCTAATACTTCGACAGTTCCATTGTATAATGGTTGACGCGATGATTACGTTTTATGGGGTTTGGAAGTGCCTTGTCCACCAGTTTTTATTTTCTTTTTATGGGAGGGAGGCGCCTCCTCTCCCTCGCTTTCCGGGGACCTCTCACGGGATGGTTTGGAGACAGAAGCCTCCATGTCCTGCACCTCCTGGCGAGGGAGACGACTGACAGACTGCGACCTGCTTCTCTCTCGAGAAACCGATCGCGAGCCAGACGAAGTCCTCACAGGAGTAGCCCGGACGGGAAGGTGCGCTCCGGACTGTGATTCGGTATCTTCCTCCTTATGATGTTTTGGCTGGGTTGATGCAGCCATTTGGTCGACCAATTTTGTCAGTTGATATACTTTAATGTTTAGTTCTTTAACGGTTTGTTTAAGTTCAGCAATTTCCTTATCCTTGGCTGCAAGCTGCTGACTGACATCACTTGCACTAGGGGTGTTGTTAGTTACTGCTGCAGCATAGGAAGTATCGGGTTTGTGTGTCAAACTTTCCACTTTCCTCTTAGCTTCAGTATAACTAACTTCATGCTTTCTCATATATGCCAATGTTTCAGTCTCCTTCTTCAGGATGCTGCACTCGGCAGATCCTGAATGATGGGGACCTTCACAGTTAGCACATTTGGAAATTTTGCTAGTACATGTGATGGTGTCATGGGCCTCAGCACATTTACGGCAAGTGAATTTAGAAGAATCTTTGTCAATACATCTTAATGAGGTGTGTCCGAATTTTTGGCATCTATTACAATGCATTGGCTTTTGGACATAAGGTCTTACTTGAACACGTTCATAACCGACATTGACATATTCTGGGATTTTATTCAAAGCAAAGGTCAAAAAACACAGTCCAGTTTTCGTTCGTACATTCCCGTCCTTCTTGGTCATACAATGAACGTCCACTACGTCTTGGTCCTTCATGCTCTCAAGAATTTCACTTTCTTCCATCGTCCTCAAATCCCTGTGAAAGATAACTCCCTTACAGGTATTTGGGCCAATAGGAATAGTTACTTTAACTCGAAGATCATGAATTTGCGTCAGCTTAAGTAAATCCTTAATCTGGGAGTTGTATTGTACTTTTACAAGGAGGCTTCCATCTCGCAATTTTTTTACAAAATCAAAATCGCCGTCCACTTGACCATCAAGGACCTTTTTGATGATAAAGGGGTTTACGTTCATAAGCGACTGATTTTCGTTCACGCATTTTACATTCGCGAACCTTGCATTCTGGGTGGGGATTGTGAAAAGTGGTCGTCTCGTCTTGTCATTAGTGGGGGTACCATTATTCGTCATCAGATTAGTCGTAGAAGGGTCTTTAGTCGCCCCTCCTCCTTTAGGAGGAGAAGGGGTAGCCGGGGAGTCATTCATTCTGGGTATCGGACCAGGTCCGACCCCTCTGCTCAAAGTCGTAGTCCTGAAGGGACAAAAACCTCTTAACTGTTGTTATCAACCTAACTGCAATAGCTAAGAGAGTAGATCAGTATTTCGTCCTCTACCCCCTCAGTGGAAGCCTGGTTGCGTTCTCCAGTACCACAGAGGGATCGAGTTATGTGTGGGACACTTCCTTACCGCCGAACTTGCCTAGGCGAAGGACGGTAATTCAATGCCCACCCCCCAAGCGAATACGGGAGTTCCGAGGAACTCCGGTAGGCTCAGGAAAGTCACATTATAAAGGAAAAGATTTCAGGACCAAAGAAAAAGTGCGCCCAAATGACGCCCCAGACTACTGGGCCTCCCTACCCAGGGGTCAAAGCCACAAGGGCTATCCTGGTGTAGAAGAGAGCTGCGGGTCTGGGGTGGGGTGCTGACTACTACTATTGTAGCCTCGTGTCACCTGCAAATACAAAGCACTGAAGGTGCTGGCAAAGCACAATGATGGTTCTGTAATTACAGGATTTTACTTTATTTCAATTTACGTTAAGAAAAACTCAGGAACAACAATGTCAAGCGAGACAAGAGGCCCCGGGCTCCAGGGTAGCTCAAGTGGCACAAGACTTATTAGTTTGTTGCTACTGCGTTAGACAGGGTGTTTACTCTACAAGAGTTCGAACCCCCTTGACCTGGCCGTTCGGGACCTATAAATAGCCCTCCCCAGCAAGTATGAATACAAAAATGAGGGGAATCTCGGGTCAAACAGGGTGAAGGTCGTATTGCTGTCAAGAGAGGGCGGTGTCTTCCCCTCTTAATAAAATACTCATTCCCTTTAAAAGGCGGCTTAGTTTGAAAAGAATCTTAAAATAATGAATGGGAATTATTAAAATTGTACTAAAAAAAGTAAAATGAGATTATTATACGATCCCTATAAGGCTGAATGTGCTCTCCTATGCGGTCAGGTAAAAGAAAACGAGAATAAATAGCAATATTATCATTATAATTAACATTATAGAAAAAAAACAACAGCATAGCCATCACCATAAAAAAATAACATCTTTCCCCTCCCCAGCTTCCCGGAAACGGTCAGCCACTGGCATGGGCGGCCTCATTTGGTCTTAAGAGGGAAAACTCGTGAATTCCCCTGGGTATTCCATGCTTTGGAAATTATATATATATATATATATATATATATATATATATATATATATATATATATATATATATATATATTTATTTATATATATATATATATTTTTTTAGTTTGTTTTAAGTAATATATTTAAGTTTGATAAATAAATGGTTAACGGTATATATCTTTTTCACTGGACCACAATCTTCCAAACCATACGTATATAGATATATTCCTGTGTATACAGAGAACGGTCTTTTACCTGACCGCAATATCCTTACAGAGGCATACCTCTAGAAACAAACTGCGAAATATTAGAGATGACCTTGGCAGTTGGGTGACCAACGTCCATTTCAGCCGACAAGTAGTCTGAGATTGACTCATCGGTCGGTTATAGCTAAAAGTGACGCACGATGTGAAGATGACAAGAGCCATTAAGGGTCGCACATGTAGTGGAAGGATGCGCAGCGTTCTCAGACCAAAGGCGAATGAATCTACGTGTCTCCCCATATGCACTGTACTGGGGGAGGATTGTGACATAGAAGGTCTTATTAGTTTTCTGGAGTAGAGTAATATTTTCAACAGAATTTAATAATGCATATTATTTATTTTATAAGAATATATTCTTAAAGCCTATTATCTATGCTTTGATTGTTGATATATTTATTTATTTATTTTCATTTACTTTGTTTTGTAAGACATTGTTTATCGTTAGATAATTAAAGATCTTAAATAGTATATTTTAATCTCACATGGTATAATTTTTAATAATTAATCAATCTAATGCTGAAAACAAATCTTCCTTGGACATGATTAAGAATATAGAAATATAGCAATGCTCATAATGGAGAAAAATATTAATATATTATGTACAAGTGAAACGTGGCTTCACCTAGATATGTCAAGTGCTTTTATCAATATTCTTAATTTCAGTGTTTAAAGATGCAATGCGTGGTGTGGGGGAGGAATCTGAACATATACATGAGACACTCTCAAAATAAAAGAGATATCCGCTACGACTGCTAAGAGTGCTGATGTAGAGGATATCTGGGTTAACGTATAGTTCTCTGAATCTTTTAAGTGCTATGTTTTATATATTTATTTATTGATACACCTATTTTATTTTATGTGTCACTGAAAAAGAAACCTTTTCATCCTAGCTAATCTAATGCTGATATAAACAAGCCAAATTCAAAGTCAATTAAGATCATAAGGAAAATCAAATTTAAGCAGATGGCCAATAAACCTACAT